>NC_139353.1:78628035-78730535 GCF_055883805.1 Amblyomma maculatum
GATTTAAGGTCAGTCATGGTCGAAGACGGAGGTCTATTTCTGACCCCTCGGGGTTGTTTAATCTGCACTAGCATTATACAGCACACGAAAAATAATCACTAAAAAAGGTCGCTGGTTTACCCGAAATTATAGAATCATTCAATTTTTAAGGATTTCAAAAAGTGCTTAAACTGGTTTACTGATTTTTTTGTCGGTTCCGCATGAAGCAACTTCCATAGAAGACGACTTGTCATTTTGTGGCTCAAGACTAGTACAAGCGCTGTTGAATTGTTATCACGCGAACTAAAGTTCCCACTCGAGCTTTTTCTAACTAATTTTGTGCTTCCTACAAAGAAAGCAACACCGGGAAGCTCGAACAGTGCCAAATAGGCTACTTCAAAATTCTAACCTTCTACGCAGGCTCGCGCGCAGCCACACACGGGCAGGCCTACAAAATCCTCTGATTGAGCCCACCTGCATAAACGGCAAAAAATGTATATATGTGCAGTAACCGCAGTGTCCGTTTCCACTCATTCTGGCAGTGTTTACTCGTTCCTTGCCTAATATCAAGAGATTGCCTTCGTCTCTAAAGCCATTCTCGTGTGCTTCGCCGATACATACGAAAAAAGGCGGCCTCGCATTAGCACAGAGGATGTCGAAAGAAACGTGAGGACGGCTGGCTGGGACATTGCGCGTCATTTTTCTTCCAAGGCGTTCACCCGCCTGCCTCTCAGCGTGGCCCCTCTTTGTCGTCTGGTTCGTGTTCGGCCTTGGCGAGCACGTTGCATCTAAAGAGACAGAACATCCTTCGCTCACGACAGACGAGATTCTGAGGACACTTCATCCTTTGTATCTGTTCGCCTGCTACTGTGCGCCTAACGTGCCTAAGTCCAAGCTTGTCGTATGCACACGGCGCTGTTCGTTTTGGGAACACGATCCATCCAAAGACGTGCCAAGGTCTAAAGCTCCCGTGCGTTTCAAAACTTGTCCCGACAGGTCTGAATTTTCTTCGTTTGCCTTCTATTCCTGCACAAAGCTGGCATCATCGCCGACGCTTGTCTCGACAGTCTTCAATTTTTCATCGTTAACCTGCTATTTCTGTCTTCACTTGGCTGCGTCCTACTGGCGCTGGAAAAGAATTGTTTAGTGGGCTTTATAAAGGAAGTTGATCTGCTGAGTTTGAGGTAATAATTGGAACAATTAACAACCATACAGCACATGACTACGTGCCAACCATAGAGCAATAACCTCGATGATGAGTCGGCATTCAACAGTACTCGAATGCCAATACTTGTTATATGTAGGCTTTTTGCTTTGTTGCTTTGGCAAGATCATAGACGCTGATATTTCTTTCCCATTATCTGAATACCATTGCGGATGGCAATTGAAAATAAAAATCACCGAGAATTATAGTATGAAAGCTGCAAGCGCCTTAATGATTCTAACTAGGCAGCTTACTATGCATAAAACGGTTACGAAATGCTGTCATTTTGGTTTAGTTTGCCGCATGCGATTGGACGCCCTAAAGCGACTCAGGCTCTGATAGACGTCGTAGTGAAGGATTACGAATACTTTGACCACCTTGCGTTATTTGACACGCACAAATATAGATTATCACATGGGCTCCTCAGACCTAGCCTTCGTTAATTAGCGGTTGGAGTGATCGCGATTGAATCAGCGTCCGTCGGGTTAAGAGCAGCCGAGCGCCATAATCCCTGAACAATCGCTGCGTGGCTGTCTTTTCTCCGCGCTTCAAATACCCTGTACGTAATGCGAATTTTAACTAAGACGTATTTCTTTTGTGAAATTTTCTAAAGTGATTTTATCTGTGCCTTCTTTATAAGGCACAGCTTATTATAAGGCACATTATAAATTATAATGTGTCTTATTAGAAATTATAAGGCACACCATTGCACTGACCACAGGCTGATGACCACAGCGTTAAAAAAAGCCACGCTAACCTGCGTTGCTCTCTTACATTTGTGGAGTGTTCTTGCCTGAATATAAAGTAACTTTTAGTAATGTAAAGTGACCTTCATAAAACAGATCAATTCGCACTGCGCAAAATTTTAAAGGATGGGTGTCTAGAGTACAATTTACGCATGAGCTGGGACTCGCACATAAATGGTATGTACTTAAAGAAACAATAAGGGCAATAATTACTTGAAGTGGTAGTGAAAAGGAGTACTTTCCGCTTCACGTTTATTGAACCTGCAGTACTTCAAATTGTGGGTAAGATACCACTGGGAAACGTCACAGCGTGTTACCTAATATGCACCTCCACATAAATGTGTTACGGCATCAATACTTGCAAGGACATATAGGATTTAACTTTTTTAGCTCGGACCGCCTGAATATATTGTTACGGACGACATCAGGGAAGAAAAAGAGGGCAGTGGCGCGGACAGGAGCGCTCGCGCTAGGCCCGGCAACATTTTCATTAAACGTCATCTCACTGTCATCGACCATCTCTCTGTCCTCTGTTCTCCTGTTTTCATCGGCTTGCCGTATCGTAACATTTGGTGGAGATGCGGGGTCCTTCATCACCCCCCCCCCTCCCCCCATCCTGGTCCGGAGCATCAGCGCCCTGTGACTTCTTGCGCCGTCGGCGAAAGGTTAGGAGGCACTGCATGGCTGTTCCTCAGCCTGCCGGATCCAGCAAGACCTTGCCGTTCCTCCGCCCCGACCACAAGACACGACGAAGGAGAGACTGACCCGAGACGCCACACATGACCACAAGACACAAGGAGAGACCCGAATGACCTAATGTGACCCCACTGACCTGATGTGCCGACCAAGGACCCTACGACCCAAGACACCGCTACACTTCAAGACATTCTCCCTTGCCTATGCCATGCGGTGCGTGCCTTGGCCTCCGCCATCGAGTCGTGGCAACGTGTGGCCCGAGAGTGTCCTGCCAAGGTTCATCTCGAATCATCGTGCCGGCAAGCCATTCTATTCTTCCTTCTTCCTCTTCTTTTTCAAGCATCTAGACACGCCCATCATCATGCCATGGAATCATCAACATCGTGAATTTCCTCGTCCACGATGGGGACGATCGCTCGGTGGCCCCGGGTCATGTTACGGACGACATCAGGGAAGAAAAAGCGGGCAGTGGCGCGGACAGGAGCGCTCGCGCTAGGCCCGGCAACATTTTCATTAAACGTCATCTCACTGTCATCGACCATCTCTCTGTCCTCTGTTCTCCTGTTTTCATCAGCTTGCCGTATCGAACAATATCATTTAGTTACGCTAGCATTTATTTTTAAAACCTGCCAATAATTTGGATTCGTACAATGTTGAGAACAAAATATTCACAAAAAATTTGTACTGGCAACACAGGGCCACAGTGTTAGCTTTCGAAGGAAATCTGATTCCGGTGCTCATCTTGAAAATAAAATGAAGGTTGCTCTTTGGCGTATCTCTGTGCTCGAAGAATAATTGAACTTTTTAAACATATATAGGGAAATATAGGTTTTTTATTGGCACAATTATGCTGTCCAGATGAGAGAACAACTACAGATAACTCTAGAACAACTAACGCCATTCGCTGTTAAGCACAGTTAAAGTAGTTTCCTACAATACTCAATATGCATATCGGACAAATAGGTCCTGGCGATCGCTTCTAGAGTCAATTAGTGTATCCTTGGCATTTAATACATGGAATTTTTAAAGTGTTTAGGAGGTTTTGTTTGCCATTGTACAAGAGTTCCGCAGGCGAAACGGCTTGAAATGTAGATCTGTTAGCACTAAGTATCAGATGCAATGGACTGCCGTGATGAAGGACAGGCTGTTAGAGAATAAATTGCAATTTTCGAGGGTCAATTTAGAGGTGCTCTCATTACTGCAAAGCATGCATTAGGCAAGTAAATATAACTTCCTCTTTTTTATTGCTCTTTGTCTACCGCGTACTTTGCCGGGCATACTTAAACACACAGTCGCGCAGATTTATGGCTATTATTTTCAAGAAGACCATACCCTTTGGAGATTACTCGGTACATAAATAGGCTTCGTAGCGCAGGGTTATGTGGCTCTTTCCGTGTGGCACCATAGATGAACCCTAGTAATGCCTAGAAGCTATTATTTGCCGCTCCAGGCGTGTTCTCAGATCTGCACTGGTGTTCGTGCAGTTCTGGGTCTGGACAGCAAAATGACGCCAGTAGACGAAAGAAGACGAAAACTCAAGAAAACGAACATGGTAGAACGTAACCTCTTCCTGTGCCCACGTTCAGAATCTGCTTCTGATCGTCTTTGCGAACAGTCTTTCTCTCATTCTGCCCCTTTCACGCCCAATGCCCACTCGCTTTCTCAGTGTGAGGACATCGAAGCAAGCGAAGTCAGGCGTGACCTTCTGAAGCAAATACAGAGGTACAAAGCGAACGCCACGCGGAGAGAAGCCGTGTCGTGTTACGTCAGGCTAACGTATGCCGCTTGATAGACGATATTCCCCAGAGAATAACTGAGAACACGACTGCGTGGAGAGGTCACGCCGAGCAGAATTGTAGCCGACGTGCTGTCACGGAAGAGAAATGAGGTGTCCTCGTGTCCCGGTCCTACTGTCGCACCGTTCTTGCAACAGCCCTTGCTAATGCTGAGCCTCTCTTTTGTGAGCGTCGACGGAACAAGATCGAATGGTATTCGACCCGAAGACATTGCCGATGGCTTAAGCACGGGCCGTGTAAACAAAAGGGAAGCGATAACCCCATTGCGATAGTTCATTTGTTTTGCCCCCTTTCCCCAGATTCGCTTGTTTTGCCAGGCATTTGCTGCTGCTGCGCTGCCTTGACCAGATCAGACGTGACCCAGCTCGTTCGGAATTGGAGGATTTGGATGGAGGCTATGTGACGTTAGTAGCTCCCGGTTTTGTGCATGACGCCCTGTCTCGATGCGTGTCCTTCATATTCAAGCCAACACAACTGGTTTTAATGTGTGTATCATCTGCACTTTGGTACCAAATATCCGAACGATCTGTTTTTCTTTATCATGTCAAAGTTTGGGGCGATGCCCCAGCCTATCGAAACAACGTACACACACTGCTATGGGTAGATATTTATGGAGTCGCTTTCATATGAAGCAAATACGTTAACATTTTTCATAGCAGATTGTGTTAGAACTTAAACATACTGCTATAAAATTGAAGATATTTATTTCACCAATCAGGATTGGCGTACAGAACGCTATTTACAGGCCCTCGGTACACTAAAATGAATCCTGCTGAAGTGAGAGTTTTTGCATCCGCCTTAACCTTGTTCATTTAAGATCTGCACCTCATCTTATTTCTTGCTTCGCTGCCTATGGTGCCAGCGGAGGTACTGCAATATAGGCCCTCAGTTTTTAAGCAGTTGATTCAAAGGCAAATAACTGAAAATATAAGCATTTTATTCGCTTTATAGCTACAGCGTCAGTGCCAGTAAAGTAACGAGATGACTACTGACACGCGTAGCAGGGTGGCTTGACGAGGAGTGAGAAATATCGAGGAACACACGGTGATGTTTTTTTTTTTCTGTCGTCTGGTACGGCGTCCTAGACCACCATTATTATGAAGCGCGCTGTGTTCTCATCGCAGTTAGTCATACAGCAGCAAGTGTGCTTGAAGAGGGTTTCCGTACTGAGTCACTGAAAGAACGCCTAAGCGTTTGGCCGACTCCTTGTGAGAAAAACGTTCTCAGAGCCCTGCAGAATCTGTAGTGGACAAATACGGAAGCCTGAGCGTTGCTGCTGCACGCGGTAAACAGCGCGCCTCTTGTTCAACGCAATCAGCCTTACACTGAACGTAGCAAATATCACCAGCGCTCTGTAATGGTTTACAGGAATGGAAAGACGTGGTAATATTGATAATATAATAATCAACCAACCAACCAACCAACCAACCAATCAATCACTCAGTCTTTATTTAATGTGCGTAGGAGCAACCATTTAGTCTTCGTGCTGCTGCACAAAACAAAAAGCACACAAAAGTTTTACACACAGAGATAGAACACGAAAGAAGTAGCAAAAATCACACGAAATGAAACTTAGACGAAATGAGTCAAGGAGGGCAATAAATCAATGAATAGCATGTCTTTTATACACGGTGAGAAAATTGTACAGCACATCACGAAACAAAAAACGACAGAGAGAGAAAAAACAAATAAAGGTCACTGATTTTTTAATAAAGAAGTACACATAAAATAACCAACCACTCGAGGCGCGACAAGTGTTTGGTACCTAGAACAGAGGCTAGAAATAGAGGAAATTACAATAAAGAAATAGAGTCTAACGCGGAACAGTAAGGTTCGAATATAAAGTTTGAAGTTAAAATATCAATAAGGAACGGGTAAAAAGCAGTTCAAGGAAAAGACAGCATTCAACAGCAGAAAAAGAAAAAGTGAAGTAATACAATATTTTATGCTAGAAAGTGGGAGTTATATGTGATAAAGTACTGGTTGGTTTGTTGGTTTGTGGGGTTTAACGTCCCAAAGCGACTAAGGCTATGAGAGACTCCGTAGTGGAGGAATCCGGAAATTTCGATCCCCTGGGGTTCTTTAACGTGCACTGACATCGCACAGCACACGGACGCCACTCCGTTTCGCCTCCATCGAAATGCAGCCGCCGAGGTCGGGTTCGAACCCGGCTACTCCGGCACAGTAGTCGGGCATCTTACCACTGCACCACCCCGGCGGTACTGTTTAGAACACAACGCTACGAGCATCCAATATAAGTGAACAGAGCGAGTTTTGAAAGATGTCAAGGTGAGAACAAAAAGAGTTAAACAACCACTGCATCCTATCCAGAGGGCAATGGGAATGAAGTAACGGAGAAACTTGAAATGATCTGAATTGCCTCATGCTATTACGTGGAACGAGCAGTAGAATGTACTTTAAGAGCTGAGGACACATAATATGTACATGAAGGAGTTTGTACAGAAAAATCATGTCTACTCTGACACGACCGCAGCGAAGAGAAGCAAGATTCTGTTGCGTGCTCCCGGTGGAGCGAGAGGAGGAAGTTGCGCAAGGAAAGCGATATCGAAATATCCGTAAAATATTTTTGCTATAATCTGTCAACCTTGTCCAAGTCCGATATGCAAGTGCCATTCCAAACAACCGACGTGTATTCCAAGAGAGGCAAGCATATGGACAGGTACAGCTTTAACAACGGAAGTGGAGTACGGAACTCTCTCGAAAGTCTGCCAACGAATCCAAATGTGCGCATAGCCGGCTGAGCAATGCATTTAGTCTGAGAGGAGAAGCCGGGGGTGCGGTTCAAAACTACACCAAGGTCATCAATTTCATCAACTCTGTCCAACAGCACAGAATTCACAGAATAATGATAGAGAAAGCTGTGCGTTTTACGAGTAAATGAGACAACCCTAGTTCTCCCCACGAAGGCGCACACTCTCCTCCCGCAGCTTGGCAACCTCATCGCTTAGGAAAGAGATCCCCTCAAGCTCATCAAGGAGAAGAGCCCGTAGCGAGGCAGACTCACTGCCATGTTCGCCGGTCAAGATTGAAGGGGTAAAACTGTTCGGATGGTTGGACAGGAGCGGGGCGACGGAAGAAAGGAGCGTAGCTGCCGGCGCACCACCGTCGCTAAGCCTAATAATAATAATAACAATAGCAATAATAATAATAATAATAATAATAATAATAATAGTTGGTTCATATGAAAGTAAGGGGCAGTATCTGTCACACTTGTTTTATGGACCCCTGACACACGCCGCAGTGTAAAGAAGAAAGGTGGGAGTGGAAATGGAAAGGGAGAAAGCGGTGCTGTAGTGAAGGGTCCGGAGCAATTTCACTATCGGAATCTTGCTGACACATCTCACGGACAAATCTCACCTTGTCATTGCAATCATTATCACCCATCACCGAGCATCTTTACACGTTTCTAGTCAGTTGCCGTTATTCAAGTCGTCGTTTGTCATATTGGTCTTACGTAGTCATGATGAGTCATACCTATCATTGTAGTCATTACCACTTAGAGCGAAGCATTTTTACTCATTTTCAATCAGTTGCAGTCATTCCAAGTCGTCATTGGACATATTGATTGTTTCTTAGTCATTAGCATTCATAGTGTGTCATGGCTAGTCATTTAGTCTTCTGCTCATCGCTAAGCATTTTTACTCATTCCCAATCAATTGCATCCATTACAAGTCGTAGTTTTACATATTAGACATTACAAGTCATTTTAGTCATTATTAATCATCATTATAAGTTTATTAGCCTTAGTCAATGCTATAAAGATCTCTATAACTTTTATTCATTACCTGTTACCGTCGACTGTTTTTATTCTTAATCATCCTAGTGACACATTTGCTGTTTTCGAGTGACACATCAGCGCACAGATGCGACGCACAGATCACGCACACAGCTCCCGCGCAGATTTTCTCTTCATAAGCCTAGAAATGCTTTCACCTTAAAGCTATTTTACTCTTATGCGCGCTTCTAAGTAAATATCCGGGTTGTGAGGATGGCGCTTGGAGTACTGTCAACACAAAATATGATCGTCGAGGTATGGGCTTGGTGAAGTGACTTCAGGGATAAAAATACTTCTTTAGGACGGCGCGGAGAACTGTTGGCAAGATTAGCGGTGTGCATTAAGTTTTTCGAAATCCCGTTAACTTTGAAGCCAGTCATGTATAGGGAAACGGGAATCTAACCGCTGATGACACCAGGTCATGATGCTGGCTTGTTTTGATGAAAGCGTTAAAAAATCCGATTGCGATTTTCGCTTCAAACCGGTTTTTTTCCGGTTTCGAACCGGCGGCATTATTTTAGGATCGCATCAACCGTTTCGCAGTCCTTGTACACGAGCACGTTGAAGGCGTCATCTACTATTACCTTTACTACATGACCTACTTTAGCCCTCTCTGACATTGCGGGATCAACTTTCATGCAAAGAGCCAAAATGTCCTGAATGTATGACACATAGGATTCTTTGGATGATTGTTCTCGGCACGCGAGCTCCTTCAGCGCGGCTAGGTAACGTCCGATTGGCTTAGTGAATAAGTGAGAAAGTCTCCGCTTGCAGAGGTCCCAACTGGTTAGTTCCTTCTCGTGCGTCTCGAACGAAACCCTTGCAGTGCCCGTCAAGTAGAAAATGACGTTAGCCGACTTCATAGTAGGGTCCCACCTGTTGTGTACGCTCAAGCGCTCGTACATAGCGAGCCAGTCCTCCATTGAAGGTTCCGGGATCACGCAGTTGGGCAATGATGAAAGCCGGGGTGAGGGACGCCGATGCAGCGACCTCGTGGCTGATCATGGCTTAAGAGCTGGGAATGTGAAGACCGCTGCGGAGTTCCGTGTTTTCTGTAGGTTACTACGCATCTCCACGAATAGTGTAACGTAGATACATGAATGCATTTACAGATATTTACAAAGGGGTAGCTGACCAGACGAACAATTTCATGCCAGCGGCGCCCACCACGAATCACACACACTTCCTCGAACTCCACCTTCCACATGCGAGCACAGCACTTTGTTGTCGTCGCCCCTTTACAATATATAATAACATCTACCCGTGCCCTTCAAGCAGAGCAATTAAGATAGCAAAAAACTTTGACTTTTTAGTACGGAGGCCGTTTGTGGTGAAAGTTGGTGAATTGATGAAAGCTGGAATCGCGACCCGAAACAACAAAACAAAAATGTGACAGTGTAATATGCACCTCATCATATTCTTGACAATAAAAGTGTGGCCATCACTGTTAGAGGTCATTGCCATTAGCACAGAAGCGCTTTGATTTGACTTAGGCCATGGTCAAAATTTCTCAAAATCCAAACAATAAAAAAAAAGGTATTCTAAGGCCAACAATCCCATGTACAAAAGCGACAATGTGCGATGCACTTGAAATATATCCGCGTAATTCAGCATTATCGTAACATTTAGGAAACATCTGTGAAGAAATGTTTATCCTTGGAACAGCGCAGTATTTTGAATCCCTAACTTCAAACGCATCAATCCATATTGAAAGCGCTCTAAGTAAGATGCATACACGCCACGTGTTCAAGGAGCCTGACAAAAGTGTGTGGAAATGAAAAATTTGTAAAAATGCCGATAAAAAGAATGAGCAGGAAATACTAAATAAAAAAGAAAAACTAGCGAGGTGCGATCACGAATGAGAAATGAAGATGCTGCGAAAGAGGCGCTCGATTTCGACAGCTCTGACTGATGGCGATTTAAGCATCCCGTGTGAGCTATACGCATTGCCGGCCCGGTTCGCACGCAGCATACGTTAGGCGGATGTCTGTTTTTTATTTTACTCGTGGATTTTTGCGCCGAGCACGCTGCAAAACCCACGAGACGTAAGAGATGAGACTGACGCTAGCTTCCTCCATTCTTTATTACCGGCGTGAAACATCTCTCAAAAGCGTCTACGTTTTCTTCGCCATATTTATTTTATAATCGCTCAGTGGCATATTTTCTCATCTTTTAGCCGTACGTGTATTTTCGGTTCGCTTCAGTTCTTGATTCTTCATCCCTTCCTTCTTCTTTCCTCCGCTGGTTCATTCCTTTTTTTTTTAGTTTTTATCTTTATCTTTCTTTCACAGGGCCCTGAGGAACAGATGACAGTTGGAGGAATTTTTTTCTTACAATGCAGTAAACAGGGTGTCGTATACAAAAATAGTGAGTTGTTCTTATACACAATATTGAGAGAGGAAGATTAAGAGAAAGAAGAGAAGACGTTGATGAGGCCGGCTGAGATATAGACCATTAAACACGGTTAGGATTATAGCAAATGGGTAAATAAATATCGTGCTCAAAAAAATCTTCTCCGGCCATCACATGTCGCTCCTCCCCATAAACAATGGAGTTAATAGGTGGGGCGAGGCATACCTTTATGATATGGCATACCTTTATGATATGATATGAACTACTTTTTGGTGATACAGGTATTCGAAAATTGGAATTATATGACTAGAACTTTAGGCACACTTGTAATTCCCGGAACAATGTCAAAACACGGCCACTTTCCCGGATGCGAAGATAGGGTTGAGAATCGAAGAAAATAAGAAAAAGTAAACGAAAGCGAGAAAGTAAAAAGAGCCAGGAAAGAATGCTGAGCGTGCAAAGTGATGGGGTTGCTAAGATGATATTACAACTCTCGCAATAATACTGGCATACTGGGAAACTGAAAAAGAGACCAAACGTGATCATTTAAAGAAAGACTAGTGGAGAGAAGGGCAAGCAGACAACGTCTTCTAGCCACGTCTTGGCAAGGCAGTAATAACACAAACTGCTCCTCACAATATCTAGCAAAAACGCTGTTTACTGCTGTTTGTTATTGTAATTTTTTGCAAGAAGCCCCAGTATTCGTATTTGGCGAACCTTATTGTGCTTGCTCAAAGAATAGTTTTGAATATTTTTTATTTTAATAACATTAACAGCACAGTCTTAATGTAATTTTTTAGTAAGGAAGCCTAATATTCCTTTTTGATGCACCTTATTTATTTTGTCTCCGAGGAGGGCTTTGATGATTTTGCTAATTTCAAAAAAGGCCAATTTGCTGTTCAACAGTCACAGCACTGTAACACAGAGTTGTGGATATCACTCAATTCAGCCGTCTACATCATGAATTTGTACCGAATACGTAAGCAAGAATTGAAGAATTCCTTAGTTGTTTCATGAATTGTTCCTCGAGCATCCGTATCGATGATATAGTGCGCATCTTCTACATTAGTCAATTGAACATCTATGTTGGGTGACACAGAAACAGTACGATAACCTGCCTTTCCGAGCTAATTTCTGTTTTAAAGCCGCCCGATAAAACTCTTACCAAGCTAGACGTACTTTCAAAAGTTCGCCACTTTCTGTGCGTACACCTAATTCTACAAGTTTTTCGCGTAGTCTGACATGCCGTCTTACACACTACATCTCCTTGTAATTACCCTCCTTCCCAAGACGCAGCAGATTACATTTAAGACAAGAAACAAGATTGTATACGACACGCGCCAGAAACAGACGAGTACCTCCATGTTCACAGACGCATACTGAAAGCGGACGTAGGAGCCAATGGCTCCGTGGGTATCGTTTCCTCCGTCGTCCGCTAGGCAGAGCAGTTCTCTTTGTTATTTCTTTTTAATACCATTCAACGATTGCTTCTTCACTCTACTGCTGACTCAGCAGGCTAGTTTTAACTGCAGTATTTTTAATCAAACGTTGTGCACGCACCAAAACGTCGCAATGTAAGATATGCTTGCAAAATTGTTATAAGCACTAAGCAAAGGATGAGCCTTTTGAGGGCATATCCGTCTTATCAAAACATATTTATCAGGCAATTTTATAAAGAGACCAATAATAATGACGTATAATGCCTTTCACATTTTTCTTCATTGCACTAGGAAACGTTTTGACATCCAGTAGCTTCCATTGACGCTTTGTGAAACGAGAAAATGTATCGGTAAATAGTGTTTAAGTGTGAATCGATGGGTCTCGCTCTGAGGTTCATTGTTGTTTATTCCACGGTTTGCTGAAAAGTCCCCATCCTCACCGGTTACTAAACGATGTTTCAACATTCTTAGACTAAAAAGGTAGCGCAAAAGCGCAGACCTTTTTATTCTAAGAATGTATCGCCAACTAGCCCAGCAAAACGTTTTTTTGAATGTTTCAATATGTTTTACAATCTTTACTGTAATCCTTCAACAATGGATTATATCTTCGCTCCTCATGCAGTCATAAACCTGCTGCGATCTATTACTTCGCGGGATACTAAGCTTAATATTAAATCTCAGTAGAAGATATAGTGTAGCAGGCGGCAGTCTCCACGAGTCTCCTATGACGCCACCTGTCTCGGCCCAATTTTAAGAGAGTGCGTTACTAGTGCAGCAAGAGAGGCGCTTGAGCGTATACCATTTTGCGCTCAGATAGAAAGATGGATTTATTGAAAGGAAAAGGCAGAGAGGTTGGCCCGAATAATTCAAATCTGGCCTGCTACTCTGCACTGGGGAAGGGGAAGGAGAGAAAAAAGGTCATGATGGGTGACCATATGGGAGAAGGCAAATGAAATATATGTCTACAGGCACAGTGGCTTGCTTTACAAGCACGAATCAAGTCAGCTGGCGCACGAAAAACGGCAAAGAGCACGCACTGCCTGGCCACCCTTCCCCTTGTCCTGCCAAGCGCCCAGCAGCAGTTCCTCCAACAGAGGCCTCTTGTCTAAATGCTTCAAGGAAGCGGCTAGCACACTTCTTTCGCACGCATACGATGGGCGCACCATTATTATATGGTCCACAGTATCTAGGATGTCACAAATTGAACATTCCGGCGAGTCCATCTGTCCAATTAAATGTTGGTACTTGCGCTTGAAAGCCGCATTTAAACAAAGTCTATGTAGCAAGCATGCCTGATGGCGCGGAATGTCAGGCGGAACATAAAATTTTAATGTTCGATCGAAACTTCTTAGACGAATGTGTCGGGCGTCTGGCTAGGCCCAGTAAGCTGCTGTAGCATTCTTCATAATGCTCGTAAGAAGGCACGTCATATCCACTCTTAAAAAGACATTTGCGCTCAAAACACTATTGGGGCACTGGCTACGAATTCAAAACGACATATGTCCTTCTTTTATGCGCCATGTACGCGGCAAAAAGCAAGTTATCGAATTTCTTTGAGAAGGACTCATAAATTCCATACCAACGCGTTCAAAAGTGGCTGACTGCAGCGCTACCACATCGTTGCGTAATGTGTAAACAAGCTTCATACGGGGGATTAGTCTTGTCCGCTACACTATACATATATATATATATACATATATGGCAGTTCAATGTACCCCCTGTTGGCGCCCGCTTTCGCGAGCGTATCTGTAGCTTGAAAACGCGCCGTCGGTCTGCAGAAAGGCGGCTGAAATACAATGGTATGTTCTGTATGCCATGTCTCAGTCAATATAAAATTCAGAGCATAATAGGGTAAAAACCAACAAGGTCGATAACATGAGACACCGCAGATAGCATATTTAAATAAAAAAGGGCTTCACGCACATAGATGAAACGATGAAAATTAAAATCTCTAACAGTGCCGAACAATGAGCGTTCATTGCTATGTGGAAGCACTGAATACGCGTTGAAGAGGGCAGTTCTGTATAGAAATACGTCCAGTCTAAGAAAAAAATCTAACCAATCTTTTCGAGATCTCTTATTCATATATATATATTGTCTCACGACTGACGAACACGCCCAGAGGGCTTCGTCTGAGTAGGGAGAAATGTCACGCTAATGACGACGATGAAGGATGGTGATGGTGTGACAGAAGAGGAGGAAGAAGCGTTGGTTTCGGGGCGCTAGTAGGTTTCATCTTGTTCCGATACATCAGCACTGTAAATAAACACCCCTTCTTATTCCATCGTAACAACTTGGTGGAGGTGCTCCGTACGATCCCCTCGATCCCTACCTACAGCGCTGCAAGGCCAACTGGAGCTTCGACGTAGTCGCCGCATCGCTGGACTGCCACCGCTCACGACCATTATGAACCACACCGACACAATCCATGCAAGCCGCGACGCTGCAAGCCAGGCTGGGGCCTGCCTGCCCACTCCAACCCAATTCCGTCCCAGCCTTACCGGGAACCACGACCTTTTGCCGGAGAAGGAGGTGAGGACGTTGAGAAGTGGCTACTTGATTATCAACGAGTTAGTCGGTACAACCAGTGGGACCCCCTTACCATGCTAACAAACGTCGTTTTCTTTCTCACTCACACGGCTCTGACCTGGTTTGAGAATAACGAGGATAACTTAACGACTTGGGAACGGTTCGCCACCGAGTTAAAACTCCGTTTTGGCGGCTCTGTGCCCAGCAAAATGCGGGCTGAGCAGACCCTTGCACAAAGAGCTCAATTGCCCGATGAAACTTGTACAACTTACACAGAAGAGATCCTCAAGATGTGCAAATGTGTCAATTCCAACATGCCCGAGGAAGACAGAGTCGGTCACATTTTGAAGGGTATCGCGGCGGACGTGTACAACTTATTAATCGCCAAAGACAGCCTTGACACTGTCTCCGATGTCATTAGACACATCCGCGCGTTTCAAGCTTTTAAAACACGTCGTATTGCGCCGAAATTTGGGCGGCTGGCCAACGTGCCTACCGTGGCCAGTCTTGATGACCATGCCCAACTACATCTTCCGTCAACTATCCGGCAAATCGTGCGCGAAGAACTTCTACGGATCAACACGCTTCCCCTGCATGAATCTGCTGAGGTTTCTGTCCAGAGGGCCTCTAGACGGCCGGCTTCACCACCACAAGCGATTCAAGTACAGCATTTCTCTCAAGCTCCTGAAATTGCAGCTTCTACTGACTACCCGCCAATGCATTTTGCAAACCCGACTGCGTCGATGCTTGAAGCCCCAAGGTATGACGTCACCTCAAGTGCACCTAGATCTTCTATTCGATCTACAAGGATTCCTGTGCAGTGTGAGCATTCAGCCAGACCTACGATGCGCCCTGCTGTGCCTGGCTCGTATCCACACCACCATTTTATACCTTCCCCACCGATATGCTACCGCTGCGGCGTCGAAGGTCACATCGCCAGGAACTGCCGCAGTAGGTTCCCGCCACGCTATAACCGCCCGGTGCCTCCAGCAGCACCCAACAATCGGCAGTACAGCCCCGTTTTCCAGCAATCCACTCCCCGTGGGTACTTCGGCAACATCCAGAACGGGAATCTCCGCGACCATTCCCCAGCATCTGAGCGAAGTGTTACTCCTCCACCCGCCTTCCGTGCCCGTCGTTCTCCATCACCGCGGCGGCGCCCCATGCCGCCCCATCCGGAAAACTAACCAGCGCGACCGATGGGGGTGAGGCCGCTGGAAATGTGCTGTGTGCCAATATCCCTCCAACTGCAATGCTCAAAAACAAAATTCGTGTGTTCATTGATGGTGTGTGTACATTAGCTTTGGTAGATACGGGTGCGACTGTGTCTGTGATGAGTAATCAGTTTAGGCGCTTGTTGGGACGCAAAGTGATATTTGAATATGACCGGGCTTCAACGTTTTGTGGTGTGAGTGGAGAAGCGTTGCGACCACTGGGTGTGTGTAGTGCGCAAGTGTCTGTGGGTGGTGCAAGTTTTCAAGCCGAATTCGTAGTCTTACCCCACTCTACGCATGACATCATTTTAGGAATGGACTTCTTGAAGTTTTGTGGCGCTACCGTGGACTGCCGAAGTTGAGAGGTTCATTTTGATGGCTCGCATCTGCCGACACTTTTTGAAAGTGGCCGTGATGAAGAAACAGTTTTTAGTATTACCGAAGACACCGTAGTTCCACCCTTGTCTGCCATGTTCGTCCCCGTATCCGTTCCACTTCTTGAGAAGGTTTCATTCCAGGCCGTGGTGCACCCAGTTCACTCAGCATGCCTGAAGAAAAATGTAATTATCCCTCACTGTATGATCTCCGTGCATCACGGTAGTGCCTCGTTATGGACCATCAATCCATCGTCCGAACCCGCAGTTTTACCAACGGGATTGAAGCTTCCCTCCTGTGGACCCGATGCGCCCCACGTCGTTGCTTTGGTCACAGATGCTACGAGTGCCACCGTACCTCTGCCTGCTGATGAAACTTCGATCATCCGCATGATCAGCGCCGATCTCAGCTCACCTCAACGCCGTACTCTTGTGGATATTCTTCTACCTTTTTCGCCTATGTTTGACTTTTCTGAAACAGATGGACCAACCTCTCGCCCTGCACATCGGACCCATCATAGCATCGACACTGGTTCGGTTCGTCCCATTCGTCAAAAGCCATATCGCGTGTCCCCATCTGAGCGCAAAGTCATTCATGAGCAAGTGGAGGACATGCTACGGAAGAAGGTGATAAGGAGTCATCTAGCCCCTGGGCTGCCCCTGTTATTCTTGTACGCAAGAAAGACGGTTCGTGGCGATTCTGCGTCGATTATCGGCGTCTAAATTCTGTTACGTAAAAGGACGTCTATCCTCTTCCTCGCATAGACGATGCCCTCGACTGCCTCTCTGGTGCGTCCTATTTTTCTTGTCTTGATCTCAGATCTGGCTACTGGCAAATTCCAATGGACCCTGCGGATAAGAAAAAAACAGCCTTCGTAACGCCAGATGGCCTTTATGAGTTTAATGTTATGCCATTCGGGCTGTGTAATGCGCCAGCCACATTTGAACGCTTTATGGACACAGTTTTGCGCGGCATAAAATGGGACATTTGTCTTTGCCATCTGGACGATGTCGTCATATTTGGGAAATCCTTCCAAGAACACAATGACCGTCTAGTACGTGTCTTGAATTGTCTGCACAACGCCGCCCTAATTCTGAACTCCAAAAAGTGCCGCTTTTGAGAGCGCCAAGCGCTGGTGCTAGGACACCTTGTCAATGGAGATGGTGTAATGCCGGATCCCCAGAAAACTGCCGCTGTTGAGTCTTTTAAACCCCCGCAGACAGTGAAGGAGTTGCGCAGTTTTCTAGGATTGTGCTCCTATTTTAGACGCTTTATACATCGCTTTGCTGACATTGCTTACCCATTGACGTGCCTTCTCCACAAAAACTCTACTTTTAACTGGACACCAGACTGCGACGCGTCATTCCGTCAACTGAAGTTTCTTTTAATATCGAAACCCATCCTACGTCACTTCGATCCTACTGCAATGACAGAAGTACACACGGACGCTAGTGGAATCGGTCTTGGTGCAGTCCTTGTCCAACGGCACGATGAACGAGAGCATGTTATCGCGTATGCAAGTCGTACCCTGAGCAAACCGGAGCGAAACTACACCGTCACCGAACAGGAATGCCTAGCTGTAGTTTTCGCTGTGCAGCGTTTCCGTTCATATTTGTACGGACGTTCGTTTACTATCGTAACTGACCATCATTCACTCTGTTGGTTGCGGAACCTTCGAGACCCATGTGGTCGCCTCGCACGCTGGGCCCTCCGGTTACAGGAATATGACTTTGCCGTGGTGAACAAAAGCGGGAGGCGTCATGCAGACGCAGATTGTCTTTCTTGGATGCCAATGGCCACGACTGGACCTGAAAGCGACGATTTCGACAATCATATATCGACCCTCGAGCCAGCGTTCCCCGACACGAATGTTTTCAAAACGGAACAGCAAAATGATAAGTCTGCAGCCTCTCTTTGCCCAAGCCAACGTACCTACAAGCCGTTTTTGTGTGCATGATGGCCTCCTATGGAAAAAGAGTTATTCGCCTGTCGGCCAGCGATACCTACTCGTAGTTCCCAGGACGTTGTGCACGGACGTATTGCGTGTTATGCATGATGATCCAACTTCTGGGCATTTGGGATCGGTTCGAACACTCCACCGTGCTCAAGAAAGATTTTACTGGCCCAGAATGCGCTCGACGGTTGAACAATACGTTGCCAGTTGCAAGCAATGTCAACGCCACAAACGTCCAACTGCAACTCCGTCTGGCTTGCTGCACCCTGTGAAGACCCCGACAGCACCGTTTGATCAAGTAGGCAATGAACTCGTAGGTCCGTTTCCGAAGTCCGTGGATGGAAATCGCTGGATTGTAATCTGCGTGGACTATCTCACACGTTACTGTGAAACCGCCGCTATTCTGTCTGCTACAACGCATCAGGTGTCGCTTTTCTTGCTGCACTCAGTCATCTTACGACACGGGCCGCCACGAATTGTCATCACTGACCGGGGCCGACAATTCACTGCTGATGTTGTTGAAGAGCTCATGCGTTTATGCGCCGTAACCTTCCGACACTCGACGCCATACCATCCCCAGACAAATGGCTTGACTGAGCGCGTCAACAGAACGCTTATCAACATGCTAGCCATGTATGTGGACGCAGGGCATAAGAACTGGGACACCATACTGCCCTTCATCACGTATGCGTTCAATACCGCCACGCATGAGACGACTGGGTACAGTCCATTTTTTCTGCTCTATGCCAGACCACCACGCTACTCTCTGGATACTATCCTGCCCTTCACAAGCCGTGAAGACCCCTGCCTGGCTGAGACCCTCTGTCTCGCCGAAGAAGCTCGGAGAATCGCCCGATTACGGTCTGGTGCTTCACAAGAACGTTCTAAAGTGCGATACGATGCCAGTCACCGGCGGGTCACGTACTCTGTAGGTGATTTAGTCTGGCTATGGCGTCTAATTCGGCGCCGTGGCCTACATCAAAAACTCTTGGCCCATTATGACGTCCCATATGTGGTTATCAAACGCATTAGTGATTTAACTTATGGAATAGCCCGCCTGACAGCATCGGGTCGCCGGTCTGCCAAAACCGAACTGTGTCATGTTGCCCGCTTGAAGCCGTGTCAGCCTCGCACGACTCACGAACACGCCCAGAGGGCTTCGTATGAGTAGGGGGGAAATGTCACGCTAATGACGACGATGAAGGATGGTGATGGTGTGACTGAAGATGAGGAAGAAGCGTTGGTTTCGGGGCGCTAGTAGGCTTCATCTTGTTCCGATACATCAGCACTGTAAATAAACACCCCTTCTTATTCCATTGTAACAATATATATGATTTTGCTCTCTCGTGCTTCCTTAGAGCGTTTTTCATCCCTGTATTAAACCTCAGCAAAACATTATTGTTCTGCATGGCTATTCATGAGTGTCATTGCTCGATTCCGAAGACCCGTTATGAATAATGTTGCCCAGATAACAAATTCTGAATAGAAGTGCGTTTTCAAGTAGACCCCCTCTCCCCCCCCCATCTTGAACCCCTCCCCATCTTGAACAAACTCCGCACTTAAAAAACAAAAAGTTGAACTTACTTAGGGCGGAGCTCTCGCCATGAAGAGGCTAATTAATTTTTGCCATGTACTTCGTTACATAGCTGGCATCAAATGGGGTCCAACTGAGCGCTCCTTAATACGCCTTTACGAGGCTCTGTTTGTTGGCTAAATCCGGTACAGTCTCCCAGTACTCTCTAGTATGAGCATTTCCTGCTTGCGGACTTTAGAGAGCGTGCAAGCGCAGGCACTGAAAATATGCCTTGGACTGCCCAGATGCACCTCTAACAAAGGCACAATTGAAGAGGCACACGCTCGCCCAATGTCCATATACTTGTCACACGAACCACTTCGTGTATATTTACGAGCACTTACAAGACACCGTTTTCACCCACTCAGCAAGATTCTGGATGAGAGGCCGGACTGCAGTTTTACAACTGCACTCCGCTGCCATCAGTCGCAAGTACCGACAGGATATGCCCTCCCATATCATCCCACCCAACCACCATGGACGATGGATAAACCTTTTGTGCACCTTCGTGTTCCCGGAATACTAAAGAAATCAATGGTACCAATTAGTGGACTCAAACAACTTACTCTGGCACACATCTGGTCAGAATATCCCAGTTATATTCACATATACACTGATGGATCTGTGTCAGCACAGGCATCCGCTGCAGCTGTGGTCATACCAGCTCGGAAAACGACTCTGCATTTCCTTTTGGGACATACCTCTACATCAACCGCTGCCGAACTTGTAGCCATTCGAGAATCTATTCGCTATATATGTGGGGAACCACCTCAAAAATGGTGTATATTCACGGACTCGAAGACTGCATTACAAATTTTGGAAAACTTCTTACGCCACACTGCCTATCAGTCCCTGGCACTAAACATTATGGATCTCATCACATCTGCCCAGCTGCAAGGCCACACGATAATGTTTCAATGGATTCCTGCCCACTGCGGCCTCCATGGGAATGAGCAGGCCGATGTTGAAGCGAAAAGCGCACTCATCAATGGCTTCCAAACAGCTGTGCCTTTTTCAAGAGCGGATACGACGTGTCTTCTAAAGAGTTATATGAATATTGCTACAGCAGCTTACTGGGCTCAACCAGACGCCCGACACATCCGTCTAAGAAGGCTTGATCGAACATTTAAATTTTATGTTCCGCGTGATATTCCGCGTCATCAGACATGCTTGATACATCGACTTCGTTTAAACGTGGCTTTCACGCGCAAATACTTACACATAATTGGACAGCTGGACTCACCGGAATGTTTAACTTGTGGCATCCCAGAGACTGTGGACCATGTATTATTGGTGTGCCCAGAGTATGCGAACGAAAGAAATGTGCTAGCTGCTTCCTTGAAGCGTTTAGACAAGAGGCCTCTGTCGGAGGAACTGCTGCTGGGCGCTTGGCAGGACAAGGGGAAGGGCGTCCAGGCAGTGCGCGCTCTTTGCCGTTATTTGAGCGCCAGCGGACTTGATTCACGTTTGTAAAGCAAGCTGCTGTGTCTGTATATATATTTCATATGCCTTCTCCCACATCGCCACCCATCATGACCTTCTTTCTTCTCTCCTTCCCCTTCCCCAGTGCAGAGTAGCAGGCCAGATTTGAATTATTCGGGCCAACCTCTCTGCCTTTTCCTTTCAATAAATCCATCTATCTATCTCGCCATGTTGCCTACTGATATGTGGCTTGAATTTTATTGCGGCAGCACATCTGTATATTGGGTCGTTCCTTTTATCATATGTGGGTAATACAAACGAGATTTTTATCAAAAAGTGCGACGAGACATAGCTAATGTCGTGAACCCCGGGCTAAATATGGATTAGGCACAATTGACTGCCTGCCTGAAATGTTTTCAGGAGGGATGAAATTACACCACCAGTGTGCTGTCGTGCGTTCTTCTCTTTCATCGAGCCTCTTCAAATCTGGCAGATATCTTAGTACATCTCCAAGGTATTGCTAAACATCACTCAAAGAAATCCTACTCATGAGCAGAAATCTGTTCAAATTATGAGATACGGGAATGCATTGAATGCGTTAACACGCATTCCACTTTATTGTGTTGAAATGCGCTTCTTATCAGTTCCTTTGGAATGATCCGTGCTCTATGCTCCTATCAGCCGAAGTAAACCTTGTCAAACGACGTGGAGCCTCTAAAGACTTCAATTCAATAAAGGAGTAGCTCCCCATACAAACTCTTAGGACTCCAATCTAACCTGAGGTCTATCCTTTAAGTAATGAAGCCTATTCTGAAGTCCGCTTTATCTCAGCAGTATTCTAAAGTCCACTTCATCTCAGGAGTTTCCCTAATATGTGCAACTAGTACCGTCTTTCTCCAAGCATCTGAGCAGTTCGACCCAGTTTTGCTGTGTTGGCCGTGATCGTGCTCCGCCTAGCGGAAAGAGCGATTCACACACGTGGACACTTCGGCTTCAAATGCTCGGTCTTGATGGCGTTTTCCTCAAATAAGAAGTTTCATTAAAATTATTTACTCTCCTTCCAAGCACTACAGCTACGCTTTCGTAGATGCGAATGAGTAAATACGTGTTTAGTCGTCCAAACATCCCTAAATGTACCGTGCTTCACAGATTAGCCTTTAGACCTAGTTGCGCATTACAAGGAAAGTGTAACGTTTAATTGATGCAATTGGACAGCCTCGATTCTAGAATCCATGATATCTATTAGACCCAGTCAATGCGGGCTCAAATGCATTTACGCGATGAGTTCACTTTGTAGAAACAGAGCCCCGTGCTAGGACGAAGCTCGAAAAATCAAAAATTGCTTGCGGCCGTGAGCCATATTCTGCGTATTATTATCTGCTTGATATATTATTCACTCGTTGATATAGTGGCAGCGATGACGTGAAAGTTTGAAACATATTTGTGGTGAAAACAACCCTGGTTCGAATATTGGTGTCGTGCAATTCTCTACCGGACATACATTATCTGCATACTTGTCATACGAATTGCCCAAACAACGCTGGAGTGAGGTTCCATCTCGGAGACTACGGCCGATAATGCACATACTCAGCAGAACAAAAGTTGGTCACTCTATTGCAGTATTGTGGCACCACCTCTTATATGGATATACCAATTAATCCACGACCCTCCTCCGGGTGGCTGCAAAACACCGCACACGGCGTTCAAATCTGCGACGCAGCAAACGGCGTTATGAACCTCTTGCGCCGGACAGGTGTTCGTTGGAAACAGCCTGCCGACGTGTAACGCATGAAGCTTATCTGCCGATGTTAGTCTAGTAATACTGTTTCTGGGCCTGGCTGTCTATAAACGGAATATCACAATGCTCATTGATGTTAGAAGGCCAAATGAAGAACATAATGCAAAAAGGACAGGCATATACTGTGCTATCGTGATTTCTGGACAATAAGCCTATAGGCGTAAACCTACAGGAACCCTGTACCATGAAAGAGATCATGGCGGCTATCGTATATACCAAGTAATCATAAGCGTCTATGAAGGTGGAGTGGGCGGAGGAAAAAGCAGGGAGGTTAACAGGAAGAAGAACCCGGTTTGCTAGGCTGCACTTAGGGAAGGGGGTGATTATAAAGGTGATTGATTAATTGAAGTTAAAGGAATATGAAGTCACTATAGCATGCTGCAAAATCACAGCCTATCATGCATTCCTGTGGTTCTTTTCAAGCGGTGCAGTGCCTGGAAGGCATTCACCGTCGGCAATTGCCGCAACCAGTGGCCTATAATTTCGATTTAAGTTGCGGGCTCCGATTTAGACGCTCCAGCTCACGGCAGAGACATTATCTTTGGTCACTACATTGTGGGGAACTTACAAAAAGTAAGGGCTACAGACTTGTCGCATCGCAGTTGGAATATTCAGGGCTATTAGCCACATCAACCACAAATGATTATTAGGTGGTAATGCTGCACCAAACCAGAAGCAGGATTACTAATAGGGAAAGGAAAAATGCAGTATACTGCATTGATTGGAGGCTGAAATGCCAAAGTGGGCAAGGAGCAGGCTGGGGACCAAAAAGACTAAACCAAATAGAGTTTTCAAAATTCCTCGAATGTCAGGATGGATAAGGTTAAGGTTAAAGCAAAACGAATGAAGCTTACATTGCAAAATACAACATTAGGTGCCATATTGGTGCCATTAGGTGCCAACATTAGGTACCAAGATGGGAGAGGCCTTCGCCCTGCAGTGGGTATAATCAGGCTGATGATGAAAGACACGAAGAATAGAATAGGGATGACACTTAGTACAATGTCTTGCTTTTCCATAAATGCCGTGGTATGGCATTTCTGGCTTATGTGGAATAACTAACATCCCCTATGCTGAAGTGTTTTGGTCTGCGTGACAGTGTAATAACCTGCTATTTGGTGGTATGTCTCGCAGTAAACTAACTCGCCGCTTGATGCTTGGGAAGGCGAATAAATATGGCGTCGTCGTAGGATATAGATTTTCAATGAGTGATGACACAGCGCAGTATCTGGTAGTATATAAGAGAAATGCGCAATAACTTAGACAGGACACAGGAAGAAACACATACAATAGTTCTCGAGCGCAACTACCAACTGTTTATTGGGGTGCAGCAACAACAGCATATATACAGAAAAGCAGAGCATGCGTAAAGGTAGAGCAGGCACACACGTCACAAACACCGCAATTTTACACAAACGAATCAAGATATGAACCTTCAGCATCATAGATCTGCAACGAAGCATCACTTACGCAGCGTCAGATAGTTTTTTGACATGGAAGGCGTCAAGACAAGCCGGGCTTTCACATTGATACTCCTGCCTAGAATCTTTGTCATCTCAAATCTTGCCCTACACGTGGTAATGCAGGAAGAAAAGTGCCTTACAAGGTTATGTGTTTCTTCCTGTGTACTGTCTAAGTTATTGCGCATTTCTCTTATATACTATGCAGAACCAACTAGCCCGAGAACACGCAGTATCTGGTTTTCTACGCAAAGTGCAGCTCGGCATTTTTGGTTGACGTTGAGTGAGTGATGCCTCCCCCCTCTTCTAATATTTTCGCATGTGCTGACGTCATTGTTATAACCAGTTACATGGTACTGTGCGTGGTAGTGAATAAAATTCGAGCTCGATGTTATAAAAGATGCTGATAAACAGGAAGCAGGCGAGAAAATTTTTTTCTCTATATGCAGTTTTGCGCCTCGTCAGAAGAGTATAAGGTTAGTTTGGAAAAGAGAAATTAATTTACTTATATTATGTCGGAATAGTAGCATTGCATTGTTGAACAGTTGGGTGGAAAGGAGGTCTCTAGGGAGAGAAGAGAAGGAGAAGGGAAGAATGCGCTGTCAACAGAACGCAGCTTTCGCCGTAGGCAAAAACTAAAAGAGGGCCATGTCTTGCAGCAAGCCTTTACGTCTACTGCGTTTTTTTTAGCTTTGCGCAATGAGCACTTTCCGGATAGGACGAGCGCCGCCTGTCAAGAAGTCACTCCTTGCTAAAACGCCGTGGGCTCAATACGCTAGTGCTGCGGGAAAAATAAAGCACGAAATGAAGGGCTATGAAGGTGTGAACGTCTGGCTTCACTTACGGTATTGTTTTTTCAGGCTGACAAGCTGCCGGAAGTTGTCGGAAGCGCTCAACACTGAATGCATCCAGGTGAAAAACCAAAGGCTCGAACGGAATTCTCTAAAAGTTATAGGCATGTCACTTACTTGTCATGCAGACCTGGTCATGACGGAGAGGCTGACTAAGCGATAAGTAAATACCTTGGGACAATAAAGGCTTGAGGTACAGCCGGAAAAGCAGCGAAGTTTTAAGTCTGCTCCGATGACGGCCGTCATTTGCATTCGTGACCATCAAAGTGCTCTCCTAAATGAGCTTTGCGAGAAAGTGCGTGAATCTGCGTTCACTCTGAACAGCTGCTTTTACGCAGCAAACAAAACCACGGTACAAAGGTTGCGCACCGGTACTTCAGGACTACATCTGTGACCAATCAGATTTTGCGTCCGTTAAAAAATAGGGGGACGAAATTGATTTACGACTGTCCTAACCAAATGAATCCAAAAAGATGTCGAGGGATGGAAGGCTCAAAATTGCTACAACATAGTCAGGTTGTCATAGCAGTTTTATGTGCTCAAACGCGCGAAATGTGCTTTACGCTGCGTGAATAATCAGTTCGGCGGAATTATCTTCTCTAATTCAGTCGTGCGTATTTACTTAGTTCCGAAGGTGTTTTGTATTGGCATGAAAACAGGGACACTCTTCACTCGCCGTAAGGGCATTAGAATAAACAATGCAAGTAATAATTGAAAACAGTCGCTATGTGAGCTGTGCTACACTTAGAGTAACACACTGCAGCAGTGTGTGTGTGTTGTTCAAAGGGATGATCCCATGAACAAACTGTTCATTTCGACAAATGTACACACTCTCGTGGCAGCACCAATTCCTCTCGTGCAGAATAATATTTGCATATAGAATCCTCCCCACTTCCAGGTGTTTAGACGGACCCATTCCGTTTAATTTCGTGTAATATTAATGCGGGAGCGTTATTTCGCTATGTACACAAATTTCTGTCCGCAGACCGTACCCGCAGGCCGTATCAGCAAAATCCTGTCCGCAGCAGTTGCGAGTAATTGAGAAGTGTTAGAGGTTAATGAGTGGTGTCAATCGATAGAAGGTGACGTAATGTTGTGTGCGAAAAAATCATTAGATCAATAGATTAATTAGGTAATTATATAGAGGCAAACATGTAAAAGTTGTCTGCAGTACTTGTGAGTAATTGAAAAAGTATATAGGTTACTGAGAATCGATGGAGGGTGACGTAATGTTGTGTTCGAAATAATAAATAAGTCAATAAACTAATTAGGTAAATATTTGAGGCAAAACACGCCAAATCGTGTCCGCAGCAGTTAAGAGTAATTGAAAAGTCGTGGAGGTCAATGGGTGGTGTCAATCGATAGAGGGTGATGCAATTTTGAATGCGATAAGATAATTACGCCAATAGGTTCATTAGGTAAATATTAGAGGCAAAAATGTACAAGTTGTCTGCGGCAGTTGTAAGTAATTGAGAAGCGGTAGAAGGTAATGAGGGGTATCAATCGATAGAGGGTGACGTTATGTTGTGTCTAAAATAATAGTTTAGTTAATAAACTAATTAGGTAGTTCATTAGAGGCAGAACATGCAAAATCGTGTTCGCAGCAGTTGTGAATAATTGAAAAACGAGTGAAGGAGCTGCCAGTGTTAACGCGGCAGAATACACAACTAGCGGAGCGTTCGTAATGGCGGTGGTGGACGTGCATGGGCGGCGGCGGGCATCAGGGTCGGTAGTGACAGAATCTTCGGAAAGCACGGAAGAGACAGCCGTGGTACTAGACATAGCTAGCACCCATACGGATACAATCTTCGCCGATTCTAAATTTGCTGTCCGTAGCTCTTCAGGGGGAAGATTATCACCTGCGGCGCAGTAAATACTGAAACTGGCCAGGCAGCCATACAGAGAAATTGAGGTGATATGGGTACAGGCTCACTCGGCGAATCCGGGAAATGAGGCGGTCCACAACATGGCTCGATGTTTCGTCAACTGAGTCGGTGGGTCCTTCGTATCCATGGGTTACTCCGAGGTGGGGACTGGCATCTTTTCACGATATCACAAGCCAATACAGGTTGGAACGGCACAAATTTCCACCACCTCACAAAACGTTAGATAAGGCAGGGGAGACCGCTTGGAGGAGACTCCAGACGATGTCATTTCTTAACCCATATCTATTAGCAAAAATGTCCCCGGATGACTTTAACCGCGCGTGCAGGTTCTGTGGTGAAACAGCCACGTATGATCACATACTATGGCAATGTAAAGAAGATCCGTCACCGGAAGATATAGTACTAATTCCTTCTCTTGAGCGATGGGAGGCCGCTTTGGTCAGCTCGGACCCGGGCATTTAAGTCTTGGCCACTGAGTGCGCCACTAAGGCCGTCGCCAGCCATGGACTGGAGGCCATCTAGAGCAGACCGTCTGCGTCTGCATTTTGACGAAATAAATATTTTCCAATCCAATCTCAGAAATGAAGCATAGCTAAACAATGGAATAAAGGGAAAAGGTCACTGGCTAGAATAACGAAAACATAAGTGAAATGGTCATAAACCACTTTCAGTAAATGGTGAAAAAATATGAACACAAGAAGAATGTTTCCGGCCTTCTAGACGAAAGAACCTCGTTCTTTACCAGATGTTCCACAATGCGCAGTAATCATTAAGAAAAGGCAGATCGCATTATTCCCACCAGTGCCTTCTATTGCATTGCTTTGTTTCTTTTCTCCCCTTCAAATTCTTTCCTTTGGGAGTCATCGTCTCATTGGCTGATTCAAACTGTAACTCGTCTTCATTTTGCCATACTTCATTCACGCGAATATTTGTTTTTATCCATTACTCCCGTAATACTTCTTCCACCGCACAACTTGCTCCGTCTCCCACTGAACCTTTCGCGTTTATAATCCCCTTTCTACTATTCCACTCCTGGAATGCAGTCCCCCTCCCCGCATGCAGCCTTATATTTCACCACGCACGCACCATTTCGTGCTCATTCTTCCCCACTATCCCTTCACCATCTACAGGCTGCGCCATTTTGAGCTAATAGCTTTGCTATCTCCGAGTCTATTCCCGAATGCTTGCCCCTTTGGATACCGATGTCCTTGTTTTCGTATTGCGTGAAGAAGAAAACCGCACAATGACGACGGCGAAATGAGAGCGCCGTAAATCATTGCTGCGGGGCGTTCCCTGAAGCCAAGGGCGAAAAAAAAAGAAAGAAAAAGAAAAACCTGCTGTCGGGGCTCAGTAGAATATAATGGCGCTTCTTTTACACATGAGCAGCTGTTAACACGAGGGCAATCGCGCGTGAAATTGCACCTTTCTTCTCTTTTAAGAAAGCTAAAATGAGTAACGACAACATTTTGGCCCTGCAGCAAACTTAGGCAATAAGTTTTGTGCTCGTAGTTCTCCCAATGCGCTCCTTAATCTTCACAAGCCGCCAGAGTTTAAATGCCTTCGCGCTGCAAAGCCCATAAATAGACGAAATTTGTTTGCCTATGTTTAAGAGAGTTCAACTAATCTTTTTAACGTCGTACCGCGGCAAGAATTTTCGCCTTAAACATTGCAAAATAGGGCCTTCGGCTTTTATCACTTCGATAATCAATTACTGCATTCGCTTCCACAATATATTAATACTGTGAAAATAACGATATTCGCATTTTGTATTATTTGTTTCTTGATTTTTGGTTCCAGCTATAACAAAAAGAAGAAAAAGTCCATTTCCGTCCCGATGTACTGCAGCATGGCGTAGGTATGAATTCTATGGTATACTGTTGCATAAATATTCCATTTGCCTGCATGATTTATACAGTTTGCTAATGAGTATAAACAGATAACCGCTCGGTGGCGGGTGATCTTGCATTTGCTGCGAAGTATATTTCCATGCTCGCAGTTTTTAGCTGCTGTTGCCGCATACAGAGTCATCATCATCATCATAATCATCATAATCCTCATCATCAGCATGACTATACCCACTGCAGGGCGAAGGCCTCTCCCATATTTCTCCACTTAACCCGGTTCTGTGCTAGCTGCATCCACTTGACCCCTGCGAACTTCTTAACCTCATCCGCCCACCTAACTTTCTGCCGCCCCCTGCTACGCTTTCGTTCTCTTGGAATCCAGTTTGTTACCCTAAGCGACCATCTGTTATCCTCTCTTCGCACTACATGTCCTGCACATGTCCATTTCTTCTTAATTTCCACTAGAATGTCGGTAACTTGAGTTATTTCTCAGACCCACTCGGCACGCTTCCTATCTCTTAATGTTACCCCTACCATTTTTCGTTCCATAGCCCTCTGGGTTGTTCTCAACTAAAGTAGAACTTTCTTGGTTAGGCTCCACATTTCAGCCTCATAGGTGAGTACTGGTAAGATGCAACTTTTGTATACTTTCCTCTACAGAGTATAATACCTCAACTACCAATAGTCGAATAAATGTAGGCCTTTAACGTTATCATGGAGGATGCGAAGCGGTTATCCTTAATCCAGAACTATATTGTTATTTGATGCCCCTGCATTCGTTCTATTTGGATCAAAATAGGACCAGATACCAAGAAACCCCAAGAGATGGGTGTTAAAGGCAATGACCTGGATAAAAACGTTCTTCCCCATTATTGCGGTTACTCAACCTGTCTGTGGCCCTCATTTCTTTATTCCTTGTTCACATTTTAGCGGTACCTGATCTAGAAACGTGCTCCGGCTTTCAGACAGCCTTAAAACGAGGGTATCGCGTTGTTGACAGCGAAGAAATGGAAACGTTACACAAAGTGCATAAAATGAGCAGAGACACATGGATGGATGGATGGATGGATGGATGGATGGATGGATGGATGGATGGATGGATGGATGGATGGATGGATGGATGGATGGATGGATGGATGGATGGATGGATGGATGGATGGATGGATGGATGGATGGAATATAAGAGCGTCCCCTTTGAAACGGGCTGGTAGCAGTAGCTATCATGCTAATTTTTCTTCATATATCTTAATTATTGATATAGAATGGTTAACTAAACCATCATTCTCTTTATTAAATTTTGCTCCTACATTACTAACATTATGTCACTTCTCTGCTTTTAAGCCACCAATCTTCCAGCCGTTTTTTGCTAGTTTCCACCGCCAGTTTATTCAGCCGGCCACTGTTATCTCTAAACCCCAGAGCTTCAGGAACAGTGATTGCGCCTTCCGGATGGATACCATTGCATTCGAGTATAATATGGTCAATTGTTTCACTGGAGTTTCCACATACAGCACATGCGTCATCTCCATTGTTAAATTTATTTTTGTAGCTGCGTGTTCTAAGGCACCCTGATCTAGCTTCAAAAAGTAGGGCACTGCCTCTTGTGTTATCAAAGAAATCTTCCTTCCTGATCTGCATTTTCCACTTTCGGTATAATTCCACACTCTGTTTCTTTTCCATCCAATTTATCCAATTTTTACCTTCTGTGTTTTTCACCTGTTGCTTAATACTCTTTATTTCTCCGTCCTTGTTACTAGCATACTTACTAGTTAGTTTCCTAGTTCTTTTCCTCCATTGTGAGTCAACGCTTTTTAGGTACAGGTATTTAAATACTTTAGCTGCCCATCTGTTACTGTCCAATTTCCTCTGGCGTTCCTCATATAATATTTTACTCTGAGCTTCCCTTACTTCAAAAGATGCCCAGCCCATATCTCCCTGTACCGCCTCATTTGTAGTTTTGCCGTGGGCACCTAGTGCTAATCGTCCAAGGGATCTCTGATTTATTTCTAATGTCGACTGTACCTCTGATTTTAGGCACAAAACCGCATTTCCGAAAGTAAGTCCGGGCACCATAATTCCTTTCCAAATACCCCTCAAAACCTCATACCTATTGTATCCCCACAATTCCTTATGCTTCATTATCCCTGCATTCCTTCGCCCTTTGGCCTTAAGTGATTGCTCATGCTTTCCAATGTATGCCAATCCTTCGTTTACCCATACCCCCAAATATTTATATTCTGCTACTCTAGGTACTTCAAGGCCTTGTATTTTAAGACCCTGATCAGTTGAGCCGTTGGAAATCATCAGACCCGACTTAACTGCGCTGAAACTGAAGCCTAGAGCGTCCCCTTCGTCTCCGCAATACTTAACTAGAGTTTGCAATTCTTCCGGACTCTCAGCTAGCAGCACAATATCGTCTGCATACATCAAACCAGGGAGGCGCTGCTCTACCGCCTTTCCACCTAATCTATATGACAGGTTAAAACATAGGTTGCTCTCTTGTATCCTCCGTTCGAGGTTTATCATATAAAGCATAAACAGCACCGGTGATAGAGGACAGCCTTGTCTTAATCCTTTGCATACTTTGATATCCTCCGTACTTCTTATCCCTTCCCACGTAATTTCTACTTTGTTATCCCGGTATATTTCCTGTAGGAACTCTATTATCTCATAACCGATACCTTCTTCTTTTAATATGTTCCACAGGAATTCCCTGCTTACGTTGTCGTACGCCCCGTTTATGTCCAGGAAGGCCAAATACAAAGGTCTATTTTCCACTCTAGATATTTCGATGCATTGGGTAAGCACGAACAGGCTATCATCTAAGCTCCTACCATTTCTAAAGCCGTTCTGAAGTTCTCCCAGTATCTTGTTACTTTCAACCCATGCTTGCACCTTTAATTTCACTGCCTGCATGGCTAGCCTGTACATTACAGATGTTATGGTAATCGGCCTGTAGGATTTTATGTGCATCCTGTCTCCTTTCCCTTTATAAATCAAATTCATTTTACTCTGCCGCCAGCTGTCCGGAATTTTCTTATTCGTTATGACTGTTTACAGAGCTTTTAACAACGTTTCCTTACTTTTTGGACCGAGTTCATTAATCAGCTTGATCGGAATTCCCATGAAGGGGAAAGGGGTGCCACATGAAGGGGAAAGGGGTGCCATCTAACGGCCTCCTCGCAAACTGCAGAAAGCGGCTAGTGGCTTTTTCTTTCTCTCTCTCCTTCACTCCTATTTACTCACTTCTTTCTTGTTTTTGTTCTCTTGCCTATTTGCTCCCGCTCTCTCTATGTCGCCCTTTCCTGAGCGGATGGAGCAGGGGAGCGCTCGAGGAAACCTCTTTGCCTTTTGTCCGTCCTTTCAGTGGGAGCAGTGCGGTGAAGCCATTCGCACGGTTCACACGCGTCGCGCTGTTCGCCGTTTCAACGGAGGCTGCCGGAGCACTCTTGCCTTTGTTGCTCTGCAGCAAACGTTGCGGCTATACCGTGTTTGCCATTCTCGCTCCCTCTTTCGACCACGGTTTCCTTTCGTCCTTCATTCTTTTTTTTCCAACCGGAAGTTATCGACGCTACGAACCCTCACCCGAACTTGGAGAGTGACGACGCCTTGCCACCGTCAACGTCGCCGCCGTGTCGGCGATACTTGAAGCGATCGCGGCTTTGTCGCCGCTGCCTGTCGTCGCCTTCTTTGCACTTCTGCGCTCGCTTCGCAGAGGCCCGCTCTCTTCTGTTCTGGTCTAGATCGCAAAGCGGCACTGAGGGACAAGTTCAAAGTGAAGAAGGGGCCCTTTTCACCGTGCTCTCGCACGCTGATTCGGCCGGTCTGATTACGCGTGTCTTGATCGTTGCATGACATCCCCGAACGAAGAGAAGGCAAGAGGCCCTTGTGTGAAACTCGCATTTCGGTTTACTGTACAGTGTTTGAAGCCAGAAATTCGCAAAGTGCTTTTGGCGGCGACAGGGCGGAGCTGTGTTTCTGAAAGAATCGCTTAATTTTCTTTGTGGACATTTATCTTTTGAACCTGTGAAGTATCTGTCGTGCATTTTCAGTGCTTGCACGTTCACTCTTTAATCACCGTGCCCTTTGTCGCAATAAAACTGCTCTCTTGAATGCCTTTCCGCTCTCTTGCACCTGGCTTTCTTCAGCCCGTTCTTATGCTCCAAGATGTGAGGACAGGCGAAAGAAAACGCCACATATCTTCACCCCCCTTTGGTGCGCCTGCTTGAAACTTCTTGTGGATATATTCCCAAGCTGTATTTTTCTCAATATATTAAATGATGCACCACGAGTCCAAGAGAAAAATTTTCTGTAAAGAAGTTCTACAAAGGGTACCTTATAAACCCGGTAAGCAAGGAAGGCTGAGTATGAAAACAAGAACGTTTCTTCGATGCAGTAATTGCTATGACACCGTAATTAAAAATATCTAATCAGTCGGTCTTCGTTCATTTCCGATGTAATTACAAGATTCCCTACACTAAGATTTTTAATCGAATAAGAGAGCATTGTGAGTTTGACCTCCTAGTAAACTATCGGTTGCCTGCATAGCGAACACATTCATAATCGTGCTGCTTTATTGTTCAGTTTAATTAAAAAAAGGTTGCTTGGCCACCGCGCATATTTCACCATGCGTGAGACATGCTTCCTCCAAATCCAGTGACTCCTTTTCGTTGCGGGCATATAGAGAATAAATATTCCTTCGTTTGAAAACTGACAAAAACTGCTCCTGCCGAAATAGAGTCGACATGGTGTGAGCTCTACTTAGCTAAAAAGCTATTGGGATCTGAGTAGTCTATCGACCATGAGATACTTCTATAGACAACCTGAAAGCTTCATGTTACTTTTTGGATTATCATCACATTACAGATCCCTCACAGATTTTAACCATTCTGGAATCAACTGGACTGCATTATTCATTACTTCTTCATTAACCATTACATTGCAACAAGCATCGAGCGTGCGAATTTTTTATTGTTTTGGTTCGAAACAGATACAGGGCTTTTGCAACACTGGACCTCATGTTGTTTAGCTCGGCTTTCTTCGCGAAACAGCTTAAATTTAAGTTCATTGAAGGAATATCCGAATATAATGCTATTCTTTTTTTATTCGATTTTCGGTTCCTAAGTCGCATGTGATGAATTCAACATTTCCTAATTTTAGTAGAGCTGACGACGAAAGCATTCAAAATATACTAGAGATTCATTTGAGACTTTTGAAGGTCTCAGCAAGTCGGTTGATGTGGATTCATTGGCAACCTGTTTCAAAAGCACGGTTAAAATCTGTATTCAGCATCTTGTTCCTCAAAAGAATAGAAAACTAAAACTCAGTGTACCATATGTATAACAAGAGGCATACAGCACATCACTCACCGTGTTTCTAGACTACGTGTTTCTAAGAGCACCGGCGGTACTATACTCATTACCTCTTCAACAATTCTACCGAACAAGTACGAGTTAAGGTTAATAAGGCGATATATTTATTTTTGCTACAGAAATGCATTGCAGCAATAAATGAAGTAATACCAGAGAATTTCGGCATGCATATTACCGAAGACCACCATTCCAAATACCTTCATTATTTATGATGGGCCTTCTTTGATTAATTAGCCATAGCAACTGGTTTCAATGCATATTTTCAATCTGTCTTCTCAAACGACAATTTAGAATTTAGTGATGACATCTCAATAAGCGGTAAAGGTATTCTCAACATTACACTGGACCTAAATACGAAGATGAGCCGTGGCTCGGATGGCATACCTAATACGTTTTTACATCGTTACTATTGCGAAAGCAATACTACGCCCATTTTCAGCCCTTCGCGTAGCCATGGTCGGTAGTCACGTTTGACCTCTAATCACCCTAGATGGCTGTGACGTCCTACCAACTGCGAGAGATGGGCTTCCAAGTCGAGTCGTCGAATGGCGGCGGTCAGAAGTCACTGCGCGCTGCAGCTGGAGCCGCGCTGCACCGAGTGGAGGCGCTGCTGTCACCTCTTCTCTCGCAGTTGTAAGGAGGAGGAGGAGGAAAACATGGGCATATAAATGCTCGCGCTCGCTCAGCTGAGGCTCTCGCTATGTATCCTGGAAAATAGAAACTAAATATCACGCGGTCTCGATGAAACCAGGAAATGACAGCGGGCTACACAGACAGATGAAGAACGCGAACAGCGTCTCGCTCGACGGCGCGCTCAAGATGCAGCTAGACGAGCACGCCGCGCTTCTCTCGAATTGTCCTCAACCAGATACTACTCCAAATGGAATGTAATGGACGCTTTGAACAGTGAAGATTCTTTGTCGACATGTTATTAGCGATGCTAATATTGCTTTCGCAACCTACCGGGCTTAACTAAAGCTAAGCCTCAGCTAATGTTTATCTTTGGACCAGCCGCTATCAGACTATCATCTTCCAGAAATCGCTATAATCAGCCAATGTCCCCGATTCTGGAAAATGTACAAAAATTATTTCCCTATTTAAATCTAAAACTTTCAGATATTATCAAACTACCACCAACTTCCTGAACTTCGCATTTTTATGAACTACTCGAAACATAATTCACAAACACATTGCAGAATTTCTTGTAGCTAACAACATGTTGTGTAAATATCAGCATGGCTTTGGGAAAGAGATTAGGACCATTTCCCAACTCGTTCAATTCACATGTGACATTGATAGTTTCCTTGATACCTGCTCTCGGGTTGACGCTTTATTTATCGGTATGTCTAAACAATCAATACAGTTTTTCGCACAAAACATTGTTATGAGCTGATTTCAATACTTAAAAGTCCGTCACTAGTGAATTGGATATCTAGTTTTCTTTGTTATCAGAAGCAGTAAGTCTCTTTCAAACTGCTGAAACTGCTGACGTAACATCCCTTGTCGCACTGGGATTTGTGCTGTGGTCACTGCTAATAATATTATACCTCAATATTTTGCCACAAAATATTTCTTAAATAAGCTTGTATGCTGATGATAGGGTAGTGTACCGATCAGTTAAGTCACCTGATGATCACGACCACTGAATGTTTCATTTTCATAATTCTGCCCATGACGCGAATCACGGCAAATGCTAATAAATTTTCGTACCTCTGCTTCCATGTCATTCAATAACCGTGCAGCCCCAACAATTTTTGCAGAGGCTAGCGAACCTGAAATGGTCTCTTTACATTGCCCATCACGAAACTAAATTAGTCACCTAAAAAGCTCTAATCTGCGCACTTTTATAGTAGGGGTTGATAATTTGGAACCTCCATAAACAAAGCCACATCAAAGAGATTTAGTCGGCTCTAATAAAATTATTGCGGTTTATATGTCGAAGAGGTGATAGACACTTTTCATCATCATCTGCTATTCTTCAGCTTAGCCTTTCCCTGTTGAGTACTCGTCGTAACGATAAGTGTTTAAAGTATTTTTACAATATTGATCAGTTATCCCACTGTGCTCTATTGAATGAATACGAGCTGTTTTCAAAACCTTTATTTACATGGAGCTATCATTCGTTGACAGTGTAGCCCATGTACGCACGCAAAGACGCTTTATAATTTAGATTCTTCCTTGGTGTCATTGACGCTGAAATTCTCTGCCAGGGCTCCTTGCCATTGGAACACTTTTCACCCTTTGTTGCATGCTGTCCACTACAGTGGACAAATTTCTGCGACTTTTGGAGAACGTTCAACGCTTTACAGTTATACCATGTGCATACTGGCAACAACAGTGGATAAAAAAGCTGTGTTTCTACCGCTCTAGATAACGCTGAGATACCGCCGATTTTTCAATACTTAGTTCTAATAATGGGTGCATCCTGCTCGAATGAATAAGTGACGTCTCTCTCCAATTATTTTCTTATAACTGGCCTTTACTTATAATTTCAAGCTTATATTTATATAAAAGTGATACAAGAGGCACTCAGAGACAAGTGCTATAAATACTGTGGCTGAGGAAAGCGGAGATAATTTTCCATAATTTTTGTAAAATGTCCACTACAGTGGACCCCATGCATGGCGAGATAAACCGCTCGTACAGAGCATGGCCCGTATTCCGAGTTTGCGTCGTTATCGAAAGTGTCATTATCTTAGTGACCTCGAGTCATCCGATTGGTTAAAACGCCAGAAGCGCATTTTGCCACTACGAAACCGGAAGTAGTGTCAACATCCTGTTTCGTAGCTTCCGTAGCTGTTAGCAGCTTCTGCTGCAGTGAAACTAATGACGCCTGTGAAATCAAGCACTGTTTGCAACGATGTACATGTTGTCTGTGTCATTTTTGCTGTCAAAAGCTATATACTGCTCAATGATGTGGTATCAGCGACAAAAGAGCATGACTACGTATCTCCGCGGGAGGTGCAAGGTGTACATGTGTGTTGGCGAAAAAAGTGTCTCTTTCTGTTTTATGAGACAGAGCAACACCGCATCTAGCCTATTGCCTCACGCCTCCGTGTGTGTAGCAGCAAACTTTGTCTGCTGAATAAAAAGAATACTACTCTGAACTTTCGCCCGCGCAGCTCGGGTGCATGATGTCCACTGTAGTGGACTCTATACCTTATGGAATAAACACTTTGAAAGGAACAAAATCTTTTTCTTGGTGTTTTTTGGATACAAAAAGGCGGAAAACACCAAAAATCACACTTTTCACACGTAATCTTTTATCATGCAACAAAGGGTTAAATCATTGTTGAAAATACCTGATTATGCTCTTTAATGTTATGCTGTATGGTTTTGCCTGTTTTGTCTGTTGATCGTATGATTGCTTCTGACTCCGGACTCTGCCGCTTGCTAATAAAACTGTATGATTGTTGTTGACAGTTGCTTATGTTTAGGGTTATTCTTTTTCGGGTGAAACCCAATTTTACCCGGTTTTTATACCCCGAACATGTTACTAAAAATCGGGTAAAGCCCGTTTTTTCCCGTTTTCCGGAACAACTGTGCCCACAGAACTTGCTGAAAGCTCGTATGAAAGTTCCAAAACAGAAGCAATTCGAGGGATTTTTTCTGAAGAAGTTCTTTGCGCGAAGGTAGTCTTAATGGGAGATGCACTCGGCCACAATTATCTGCACAAAAAACGCTTGAAAGCGAAAAACGCCGGATACCAATCTTCGACCACTTCGTAAACGTCAAGCTACAGCAGACTTTCAACTAGTTTTCCGCGATGATCGGTAAAAGCGATCGAGAAAAAGGTGTTTTTGAATGTTACCCAAGAGCAGTGCCATATTAGTTAAATTTTGTTGTGAAAGGTTTGCGCTATAATCTCCACAAATGGATCGCACTATGAACCCGAACGACTGAGACAAATGAGAAAACCAGTTGACAATGTGGAAACTGGGTGCCTTATTCGATCCAATCAAGAAGCGGTTACCGAGTCAGTCGTCTGATGACCATCGACCTCTCGTCATTTCATTGACGGGTGATGTAGCTTCGCTTCGTGGAGAGTTTAACCAGAACTTGCTGAAACAAGCCCCGTAAATCAAAGGTTGAAGTGATGGGCTATTGGAACGACGCAACTGTGCGCTTCCCCAGAGTCGTAAATGCAGCGTTGACATTGTTGTGCCTAGCTAATAATGGCAGCTGTAAAGTTACGCGAACGTTGTCTCAGCTAAGGTACTTCAGAGACCAGACAGGTATAGGACGTAAACCAAAACTATGCGCATGCAGATCTTCATGCATGCCAATACGAGGATGTAAAACGTCTATGACCACCTCACATGAATAAGATGTTTCTTTTCCAAGAACTCAACATTACACATTACTAACAGTAATATTTACGACAGAAACTCCGAAATACGAAATACTTTCTTGAAAACAACCGAAGTATAACCCTAATCTTTACCCATCGGTTAGGAGAAATTAAACAAATTATTAGTTTGTAAATTTAACACGATAAAACCTGAATTTCTCAGTGTTTCCACAAAAAAACTGTTCTTTTCCCTAACAATGAGTCGAAAAACAACGCCCGTTTTTTACGCTCCGAATTTGAAAAGATAGAAAACCTGAAAACGAATAACCCTACTTATGTTGTACTTTTCCTCACTCCTGAAATAGCCCCTGACTGGGCCACAATACAAATAAAATAAATACATAAATAAATAAATATTCTTCGGTCACGGCTTCGAAGTCTATGTTTACTATAAAATCCGAATTGCATTAATTAAATGTTTGGGTTTTTAAATTTTCTTAATTTACTGCTGTATCAAAATAGTTTTTACGTCAGTTATGCCCTCCTCAGCACCAGTTGAGAGTTTCTTCTTGAAAATGTTCTTTTTTAATCGTGGGCTTCCAATCTTTAGGAGTTTTTTTTAAGTATTCTCTGAAACACGCGGATCTTGTCACATTTAACAATGCATTATCCCGCGCAAAGTTAATAATACCATGTCTAGACACCCGCTTCGTAATTAGGATCTGCTCGATTATTTTTTCCTGCTTCGAGGCCATATGCACGCATAGCAAATTAGCAGTGCGCTTTTTTCTTTTCTCCTTATCGAGGGTTTACTGTAAAAGATGAAGTGATCTTTGAAGGATGTATACATATCACGAAGCAACGCCACTATTGCTGGTAAAACATCATTTCGTTCTTTTGTCTTTATAACCCTCACAAAGCGGTAGAATCGGATTTCTTCATTATTTTCCATACATATGATACTTTCTTTCCTGCCATCACTTGCGTACTTGCCTCGAAATATATTGGCATTTATATTAATATTGATGTGTCTTGCAATACACATATTACGGGCTTGTGTAGGAGAGATTGTAGAGCCGCATACTTGCTCTGCAACATAAAACAGTTCTTGCCTTAGTCGCAAAGTCGCGTACATCACGTGATAAATCATGTAAAGATATATTATGTACTTTTTGAGTAACTACTTCATTGTAAGAATTCGCATTAAATACATTGCTTCAAGAGTACCTAATAAATTGTATAAGAAACGAGCGGGATGCGAAAGAACCCCTTCATTTCATTATCTGCTGTAGTACATAGCAGTTTGATACTTTATAAAAATTTTCATATCAATGAAGTTGCAAAATTTTAATTTGAAAAACATGCCACGCTACAGCTTGCCCAAAATACGCGCTCAGTTCTGCGACGCAACGAGAAACCATTACGTCCCTCATCAGAAAACTTAGTCTTTTACCCCACGTATGAAGTTCATAAAAGATATGTCACCTTTAGAAGAATTATAGCAAGACAAACTTTATTTTCTGCTTCCTTTCTTTCTTTCGAAAAAATTTTTTCCATTCTGTGTACTTTTATTGGTTTACTGACTACACATTGCATATTTTAGTGTACAAAGTGAAGTGCATCTGCACATATATGTATATGTTCTCTCATATCGTTTTAGTGTTTTCTGTAACATGCATATCGCATGCATGAGTTGTAGCTGTTCCTGGGTGACACCTTGTAACTCCCACGGGATCTCGGTGCGCCCGTATGAGGCTGCAAATATTACCCGGATAAAACTGATGGTAATAATATTTCATGATCAGCGATGTCAGCTACAATGTTATTGATCTCGTTTGGATGACAAAACTCTTCTAACGCTTTAACCAGAGCCGTTCCCAACACGCGTAAAGGTATTATTTCGCTGGCTTATGATCTGCTCTAAGAATATTTGAAAACCTGAACTGCGCTCCAAAATTGTTTTGCGAGAAATGTACGTATTCAAATATGCGGCTTATTATGCTATAGTAAGGCTGAAAGTACAACAGGAAAATATCTGTAACAAATAGGAAAAGAACCGAAGCAGCAGTCAGTTCCTCCCTTTAAATCTCTCCCATAGAACTTATTACTCTACTCGCCTAGGCAGTTCACCATTCTATAACAACATATTCAATTTCACTTCCGTGCAATAAACTTTACTAACTCTGAGCCTGAGAGACTGGAAGTTGGTGGCACGTCATATGCATATTTAGCGTGCCCGTTTAAATAGAGTGCGTATTCTCTCAGACCACATGGAAAGCAAAGAAAACGCTCCCCCCCCCTCCTCCCAGTGCAATGACACACACACACACACACACACACACACACACACACACACACACACACACACACACACACACACACACACACACACACACACACACACACACACACACACACACACACACACACACACACACACACACACACACACACACACACACACACACACACACACACACACACACACACACACACACACACACACACACACACACACACACACACACACACACACACACACACACACACACACACACACACACACACACACACACACACACACAGACACACACACACACAGACACACACACACACACACACACACACACACACACACACACACACACACACACACACACACACACACACACACACACACACACACACACACACACACACACACACACACACACACACACACACACACACACACACACACACACACACACACACACACACACACACACACACACACACACACACACACACACACACACACACACACACACACACACACACACACACACACACACACACACACACACACACACACACACACACACACATGCACACAATGAAACGAGGACAGCGTAGTTTTTTATTTCATGCGTAGCAGGTTGGCAGCTACCCCAAGTTGTTTATGCCACAATAAGCCAGTTCGCTGGACTTCAATACACCCTTCGAAAATGCCGTCTGCGGGAATGGCTTTAGTGGGTTTAGTAATGTTCCGAGAGGGCACACATGTACATGGGCGGATATAAATAAACGGAGCACGCTTTTCTGTTCAAATTAAAATCCTGCCTTCTGTAATGGAGGTACGAAAACATTATTTTTCCGAGTGAAAGCCTATGGGAGTCTATTACCCGATCGCACATACCACGACTGCCAGTTTAAATTATGGAACGCATGAAAAATGTTGGAAGGAAGTAGAGGGCTTAGCTTACTTTTGTCCGCACCGGTACGGGGAGCAGCACCACGGTCATTTGCGTGGCCTTTGACGAGGTGGCTTCACCAAAAGGCATATCTGTATTAAGGGGAAGGACCACTTCTTGAGAGTAAATATTTTCTTCTCTCAGTTCTGGCTGAGAGGAGATGGTGACGTAGCAGCGGTACCACTATCACGAGACTACTCAGTGCTCAAAGCTGATTTTTTGCGTCTCGCATTGCCTTCGCCTTTATAAAGCGAAGACAATGACTTTATAGCTCTCAAGCTGCTTTCAAACGCCTTGAAGCAGAGCTTTGGATTATACCCTGAAATGACATGAGATTCTACTCGACTGCGCGGCAACAACCATTGTATTATGGTATACAGCCGCGAGCGCCGACGTGGCCCCTCACTCGCATGGTGAAAGGGCCATAGATGAGGCCTGCCGCAACTCTGCACCGTGCTCTAAAGGCTCCGTGTATGCGAAATGCCAGAACCGCAGCCATCATGCGGTTGGTCCAATCTAAATCGGATGCTTTCCGCATGCTGCCTGCAAACGCGCTGCAGGACAAGATGCGAAGGCCCATGCTGACGCCTATTGCTCTTCCCTTGCAAACTTGTAGCTCTCCCAAAAAGCGAACACCCATCCCCGACATTGCACGCGTACACAGCTGAAACACACGCAAAACGCTTAGAGTAATAAATTAGACTCCAAGGGAAGGAAAGCGTACCAGGGGGCGGCAGAAAGTTAGGTGGGCGGATGAGGTTAAGATGTTCGCAGGAGTCAGGTGGATGCAGCTAGTACAGGACCGGGTTAATTGGAGGAACATGGGAGAGGCCGTTTTCCTACAGCGGGCATTGTGAAGCTGGTGATGATGATGATGAATATGTGCAAAGAAACTTCCGAGATCACTACAGAATATGTACTGGAGAAATGCTAAAGCCTGGGCTCCGCTGCTTCAGGCGCCGCATCGCGGGCTTTTGCCAGCAAGGCCAGGGCTCGTGCCGTCCAGTGGAAAGTTTCATTCCATATGGCCCGCGTTTGTTGCAGTGCTCCTGCAAGTGAGGGACTGGACGGTGCGCCGCTGCTCTTTCCGAGTGGTATTCTCCTAGCCGCCTGACATTCGCATGCAACTTGAGTGCCACGTGACCTTGTGAAATGATACTCTCATAGAGAGGCGACATTTTTATCCAGCTTGACTGTCACATTACTTTACCATGTGATGCTGCGTTATAGTCACGTGATACTCCTGCAACTTTTCTGCCACGTGACGTGGGCCTATAACGTGAATGTCGCACGATTGAGGGCGGAAATATTTGAAAAGGGTAATTAGGAAATTAAGTACATAATTGAATTTATTAAATTACATATGGCTATTTCTAGTAGGCAGCAGATTTCTGTGCATGACAGTGACAGCCACATAGTTTATTTTAATTAATGAATTTTTCATTATTACAAGATATGCGAAACGACTTGGTGCTCTGGCAACATCGTGCCCGCAGCTTCCGGTCGCAATCTTGCCTCTGTAGAGCGGTCGCGTCTAAGGCATGTCGTCAGCTGTGCGTGCTTTCTTGATACCGAGGAACCTTGTGAATATATAAAATTGTTCTTTGCGACCGGACTGCAAGCATGAGCAGCACCGGTGTATGCCGGTTGAAAATAAAGGAAAAGAAAAATGTTGCAGTGCACGTTTACATCCCATCGGGCAAATATGCTTTACCGGAGATTTAATTAACATTCAAGTTCTGTCTTCTTTTGCTTACAGATATCAAATAACATACTCTGTATCGTATCTTAAACGCGAACAGCTTGCAGGGGTTAAAGGTTGGGCAGGAAGTGAATGCTGTGTATTGGACGGCGTTTATACACGTGATAGCTTTGAAAAGCATTTGATGAAAGTTCGCGCTCAGTAAAAAAAAAAAATATATCAACGTTGATGCGTGCCTGGCTCCTACAGGCATCGTAGCATTCTCACAGAGTGCTTAACGTAGCGCAAAATTGCAACCGGACTTGATTTTTTCACACGAAGCGTAGCTGTGTGTATACCCGGTCTAGTGGCAAGAACAGAGGCATATTATTTTCTATTACTTTTGGGCAGCCTCACCATAATATATGTGTATACCCGGCGCAGGGCAGCGCTTTCGTTTTGTTGACCAAGCTAACACTACAGGCGCAGTTCTTGGGGGGCTATGTGATGACACTTCGCATTTCCCATGTCTTCTACTACTCACTCTAACAATGACAAATAATTATCTGTTCCCAACTTTTGTTTTAATGTCACCACAATATATTTTATGCACGAAGTAGTCCCTTGTCACTATTTTTCACCTACACATTCACACAAGGCGACGCCATACCTTGGTGCTGCTTCTAATGAAACATTATAATGATTAAATTTATTTAATTCATTGACTAAGTACGAGTTACCAACCTCACTGTTACGTGTTACACACTCAATAATTGCTACCCAACAAGATTTAAGGTTTTCACATTCATCCATATGGGGTGATGTTTTCGTGCCGAAAAATTTTGCCGACCCATTTTGCGGACAATTTTCCCAGGCAGGATAGCCATATGGTACATCGCACTAAAAACTTAACATGCGCCACTTCATGGTCATCACCCTCACCCTCATTGTCATTTTATTTTCAAAGTTATGACTACTTCGAGTGTGAATATGCCATAGCTAATCTGTTTTCCTGTTACGTGTTCGTACAGGCAGCTGTGTATTTGTGCAGTCATATTGCTACTGGGATGTGAAAGTAGTTTTCGGATTGATGGATTTCACGCTCCTCACTCCTTCACTCTCTGCGCAGGCCAAATTCGCCACCAACTCAATCTGCTAGCAATCAAAAGGTCTACACGGGAGAATATGCGCACAGTGCACACTTTCGAAGACGCGGGTGATCGCGAACTGTTAGTTATGCGAAACCTTCAGAGTGTATGCAAAGCGTATCATATCCCAGTCGGTAAAAACTACAGAAAATTTTCTGATGTTACGACAGAATTTCTGTGCGGTTTTTGACGGGAAACCTGTTGTGACAACAGAACATTCACTCGTAACATCAAAAATCTCTGTAGTTACAACAGAAAAGTCCTACAGAACGAGAGACAACAGAAATATACTACAGAAAAACTACAGAACTACAGAGAAGTACTACAGAACTACAGAAAAATCTGATGATTACGACAGAACTACAGGATATTTTGTCGTGTTTTTGACAAAGTTCTGTAGTTTTTTTCGACTGGGTATGGTCAGGTGAATCATGCAATGTGCATGTAAAATTTTCACAGTGAGATGATCGGAGTTCCTTGATTATTTGCGCCGAATTTCGTTGCCAGGCGGTGTTTGTATTCGGCGCAAGCACTTATAAATGTATCTGGCGCGCAGCCTCATTCGAGGTTATTTCTGCGATCAGCCTTGCACTTCATGAAAGGCATGCCCAATAAGCTTCACCCTGTGTTTGCTAAAAACAATCAGGGCTAATTTTTAGCGACTACAAATAAATTTTCTCTGTTGCTGTTCACACTCACCAGCGTTGACATTCAAATATCGCACCTAGTGGTTTGGTGACACAATCCATGACATTGAAGTTTGGTCTATCTTGACCTCTTGGGTTTTTTGAAAACAAGGCCTAGATTTTCATTTTGTGATTTTTGTTGCTTTTAACTGGTTTTTCTGAACACTGGAAAAACATTCGTCAACACGAATACAGGAAGTGTCATGAAATATAATGCCTCAGCGTACTTACAATGTTCCTGAAGTCGACTGAAATTTCCTCTTATAGGTTCTCGTAGTAACTTGTGCCGGGGACTCAACGAAAACATGCTTTGATGTACTCCTTACGTAAATATATTACGCCAAGAGGTAACCTGAATAAATAAAGGAAAGCCAAAGAAACGCAACTGCGGCAAGATTGTCCCCATGTGCGCTGGCATAGAGCGAGAGGCTATGTGCACGCTATGTATTACTTGGACGGCGCAGCGAATAATTGGGTCACATCCAGTCTTAGAACGGAGTGTTGTTAGCTACGATGAGTACGTGAATAAGTATATGCACATATTTTGGCGCTCATTACAGTACACGCGATGCGAGCTGCTACGTAGAGGCACGAAATGAGATTGACTGTTAACCGTGATTGTTTCTGACCGGTTGGTAAACATTGCACGTACGACATCGGCCCCAGGTACGCGAGTGATAAATCTGGAGATATAATGGCCGCGCACCAAGCGTGAAATTTCTCCACATTGGGATATTGTGTTCATACATGGAAAAGTTTGCTCACAAAGCACCTATATGCACGCTAACATAAATGTAGATCTCTTTCTGAGTTTTGGGGGCATTCGTTTTTGTCTGTTTGTTTCGCTCTATCACTTTCTCATGCAGAGCGCGATAGAAAAGCGGCATGCTTAATGGACCAGCCGCTATTCAATGGTAATGTTGCCGAACGCATTGGGGTAATTTGGCTTCTATAACGAAAACGATGAATGGTGGGGCTTGAACTTGTAAATTTGCGATCACGCCATATGAAGGAAGTCGAGGGAATTCTTTAAGTTACGTGGAAGGGGCGTGATGACGGAAGCGGCGTGAACACATTTGTACCAAAGTGCCGGACACCATTTCTTTGTGTCGAAAACATAATTTTTTGTTTAGTTCCTTGACAGTTTAAAGCGCTTTTCAAGTAAGGGGGTGCTATTCTGTTCAAAATTTGCTTTTTTATGCTTGGCTCTATAATGTCCTGATATCCACGGTTTGCATAGGTGCTATCCCACACATAGGTGCTATCCCACCCATAAAATTAAAAGTTGGGTTATCCTTGGTTTTAAACAGGGTGCAGTGTACCCTAACTTCAGGAGAAAACTTACTTCATTCTCACTGTTCACAGCATGCACTGAATGTAGCACAGCCGTAAAACCAGTGTCACTGAAGACATGGCAGCCCACTAGTTGCTCCAAATTTAATCTCGAAGCCACACATATTTCGCGGACAAAGTCGCTTGATCCTGCACCACACGATCTTTGCGCGTGCCAATAAACTCTGAACGTGTCCATGAGAGGGTGCCGTCTCTATGACTCGAGAGTATATTTTTAGAAAAATGAGCGATAATAGTGCCCGGTGGAGATGAGGTTTTCGGTTGTCCGTCTTCCTGCATCCACCTTCCCACTTTGGCAACTAGCTGAGATTATCAGCTTTTAACACCATAAACTCATTTAGTATGGCTGTGAACTACCCTTGTTTTAGCAGCAATGTGTCTCGTGTGTTTCCGATAATGTTATCAGAAAAAAAAAAAGCGCGCTGACCGGCATTATACAATGCACTTGACGAGAAACTGCCCAATCAGGCTAATGGCGTACGGTGCAATAATTACGCTGTTGGCGCTACATAGGAGTCTTTAAATTATCTTGCTTTCGGGTGGCACAAAGATCGTTTAGGTGGCAGTGTGCGGCGTGTTTATAGTGAATGCACCAATTGTTAATTTTATTTGCTTAGTCGACAAAATAAATAAATATGTCCTGGTAGAAAGAGCGTTTTGCGCATATTCGCCATAGTACGTTAAGGTAAAGAGATGGAACTTTATACGGTATAGGTCTAGGGCATGAACCACCAGGAGAGTTTGAAGTTAATTCAATTATTATTGCACTGATGCTTAGAATATCGAGGTTCTGTGCTAGAAAAGGCGAACAACAAGGCACTGTTCATTGGCTTGGCTGCAGTATTGGTGAAGCAATATAATTTGTGCTTAGGACAAACTGTTTTCATAGGCAGCGTGAACGACATTTCTTTTTAACAAGCTTTCGTACTGCCTCGCAAGGTATTATTCGTCCTGTGGCTGTCATCCCCTATAGTTTAAGCGCAGCGCAATTCACGAACAGCGATTTCTTGTTCATTTTCCTCAAGCTAGAGCAGCTACTTTATTCTCTTGTCAGGTAAAGCGATTCCATGCTAACCGGCTTGGATGAACAGGCATTCGAACCATAAATATCTGCAGTCTCACCACGGTGGCACAATGGTTAGGATTCTTGACAAGGAAAGGCGCCCGTGAGCTGTGCGATGTCAGTGAACGCTAAAGAGCCACAGGTGTCCGAAATTTCGGAAGCCCTCCACTACTGCATTTCTCATAGCCTGAGTAACTTTGAGACGTACACCCCATGAACTAAACCAAACCATCGATATCGGAAATCACCGCGTCAGCTGTGTAACCATGTATGGAGAACTGTTGTGGATATTCTATGCGCCATTTAAAGGAGATCGAAGGAAACGCTCAGATTTTTCGCAGTCTTTTAACAGTGCCGATTTGAGCTTGTATAGTAGGAGTTCAAGTGATGATGTTGATGATAAGTTTACGGCATGAGTACCTTTGAGTACCTTTATTGCTGTTAAACCCGACCTCGGTGGCTGCGTTTCGATGGAGGCGAAACGAAGTGGCGTCCGTGTGCTGTGCGATGTCAGCGCACGTTAAAGATCTCCAGGTGGTCGAATTACTCCGTAGCCCTCAACTACGGCTCCTCTTTCTCTCTTTCTACTTTAACTCCCACCTTCCCTCACGGCGCGGTTCAGGTGTCCACAGAAAACGAGTGAGACAGTTACAGCGCCTTACCCTTCCAGTGAACCAATTATTATTACCAATTATTATTATTGGTGTTAATCACTGTATTTCCTATCCAATCTGTGTGCGTTACTAGAAACGTAAATTATTTTCGTAAGCCTGGTGTCCCCTTTGTCCTACAGTGGATGTCGCATAGTGCAGGACGGTGATCTACAATCTTCTAGTAGTACTCACGGGCAAAAGCGTCTCGGAATTCATTTCGGATTGCGCCTTTTTTCACTAACGTTTACACGCAGTGCTCCGACCTCACCTTCGTGCGGTCATCAAAGCTGTGTTTCTTCAAAGTGGGACACGGATCTCCCGTCTTCTGTTAATGCAACTACGTTCCACGTGCCTAAAAGGTGGACACTCGCAGGCTACTTCGCTTGCAAACTGGTTTTGAAAAGACACTCAGTGCGAGGACATTTCCCTCTCGTTCGCAAACCATGGCAGTACTGCAAATAAGGAAAAGCGGACAGGGGACGCGACGCGTGTTTCTACGGATTGCGCGGTGAAAACGCGGCATTTAACCTCACGCTGACACTTCACCCAGTAAGGTGACAGCGCGCTATTTTGAGGATGCGGTAACGCGGATGCCACGAAAGTGTGAACTCGGTGCCTGGAATGCTCGCGGCTTGCTTGTTTGCGTGTGAGTGCGAAAGCTCGTCTTTGCGGTTCTGTAGTTGAGTATAAACCAACGTGGGTGCTCTTGCTGCTGGCATTGGGTGTTACAGTGTAACACTTCGTGGTGTTATGGAGCGGAATCCTCGCCGCGAGAAAATTCTCAACAGCTTGAGATGTAAGCCACAGAAAGACAGCTAGGCACCACAAAGGTTAGCTCCTTTGGCTAGCTTAACCACACTGAGCAAGAACGCCAAAAAGAAGTCGACGGAAGATTTGTGCCTGTTGAGGCTCCATACTCGGAAACATCGGGAGAGACGTGATATCGAAACTGTGCACGGTACTCCGAAAAACCTTTTGATATCCGTCTTTAAATGCAAGCTGCCGGGAAATAGCCAGACCTCCGCGCTTGAGAGTGTTGTTACAACTGAGAAAACCGGAACCCCGTTGTTGATCTCCGACGGACACGAAACTACGCTGGTATGGGGCGTGCTCTAGGGCTTTGATCGCGAGCTACTTCAGCTGCATGGTTTGTCGTTGTGTATCCGTATATTCGGCAGCGCAGGTCTAAACCATGCTCGAAAAATTCTCAAGAGGGAAACGCCGTCACGAACTCCGAAAACCCGTTTGGTGAAATGATTTCAGGAGAGACTCGCAGCTGATGCGAAGATCGAAGACGACTGTATAAAACAACCGTTGGCACAGAGACGAAAAGAAGTAGCAGTGGGCGATTTCCTGTCGCGCTTGAACCAGAGACCCGTTCTTGACTATTTGTTGGAACTACTGCTTTTGGCAAAGGTCGTTTGCACCATGTTCAATGGAGATCATTTATAACAGCAGTGTGTATCACGCATCTTTTTACATGAGTGGAATGTTTCATTCTTTTTCATTTTAGACCACTTTCTGCGTTCTTCTTCCTTTGACTAGCAATCTGTTTCATGAGGCGTATCTCTTGTCTCACACAACTTTAGCAAACGTCGGCCACAAGAACTGGAAGTTTTGCAGCTCCACCAAGTATGCATCGGTGTTTCAACACACAGATGTAGTTAAGATGTTGATGGTGCGTACTTCTGAAGGTTTCCGAGGTTTCTCGGTTCCCCAACGAAGTGCAGAATAAGATGCAGCCGGTTCACCAAAGTTAGATGAGATAGGCACAATTTATTTACATAGTTACTAGTCGGGATCCATATCGAGGATCAGGATCGAGGATCGAGATAAGTATCAAGATTCTTGAAGAGTTTTCAGAGATGAGATAAACACAATTTATTTAGATAGTTACTAATCGGGATCCAGATCGAGGATCAGGATCGAGGATCGAGATGAGTATCAAGATTCTTGAAGAGTTTTCAGAGATGAGATAAACACAATTTATTTACATAATTACTAGTCGGGATCCAGATCGAGGATCAGGATCGAGGATCGAGATGAGTATCAAGATTCTTGAAGAGTTTTCAGAGATGAGATAAACACAATTTATTTACATAGTTACTAGTCGCGATCCAGATCGAGGATCAGGATCGAGGATCGAAATGAGTATTAACACACGGGTAGAGGTGTTTGTCCCTCTTTCCACTAGAACTGGTAATACTGAGAGTGCGGGGAGACTTCCGAATTGCGATGAAAAATTTGGCTGTTTTCTGTCAACCACTTTCACCCGTTGGCGATAGCCCGCCCACGATAATTCGGCACCTTAACACTCTCGCCGGATCCTCCCAACACGCGGGTGGTCGATTGATATATCATCACTCCTTGGACTGGCAAATTCTTCGGAGCCGACGAAAGGTGATCCATTCTCCTCCGATGTCAGCCCACTGCCCAAGTGAACTTGAGCGTTCAAACGGCCGCGCCTCGGCTGACTGTCGATTTATGGGCCTCCGGCCCCATGGTCCGGTCGCCCCACTTCTTTTTACGCAGCCGCAGTTTTCCAAGGCGGCGGTCTGCGAGCAGTCTCTCTCGATCGGATGGCTGCGGTTTCGTAGCAGCCAAAGGGGCGTCGGCCGCTTCCGGACCGCAAGAAGGGGGGTGCGCAGGCGGCGTCTGGACCTCAAGGAAACGGGCCGTCGTTCGGAAACACGTGCGCGTGACGAAAAAATTTCACCGAACGGGATGCCGGCAAGTAAACACGCACATACACTCTGTCCTGCAGCAACAGGCCGCTTTTTCCATAACTCGGTCGGTTTGAAGCCAACTGTCTAAATTCCTGACCAGTCGAGCCCAACAGAAGTCTTCTGCGCGCCTGCTTCACTCCATATAGCACAGAGTAAGCTGTGAAATGGAGGGAAAACGAACGCAGTCTTAAGGAAATTAAAGGAAACGTAGCTTTCTCACGTTAGGTTTGGCTGGTTTTGATTTTGTCGTTTGACGTTCCGTAGTGACTAAGGCCATGAGGGCAGCCGTAGTGGAGGACTTCGCGAATTTCGATCCCTTAGGCTCTTGAATATGTACTGAAATCGCACCGCACACAAGCGCCTTTCTTTTTTCTTCCATCGAAATACTGACACCGAGGCCATAATTCCATTCCGCTTCCTTGGTCGAACGCCCTAATTACTGCACCACCACGGCAGGGCATTTCTCATACTTTGGCAGACGCGTTAACTCCGTTTTGGGAGAAGGGAAGCACATAGAACTCTGAGAATAAATCAATAGAGAGAGAGGGAGACAGAGACGTGCCGGTGCAGCTCTGCGGATTAGTTAAAACCTTATTGCGGGCTGAAAAATACTAGTAAGCGCATAATATTTCCCACATTGCGGCACGAATTTAAATTAAGGGGGGCTGGGGGTTCGAAATTTCCTTGAAAAATGAAGTTTGAGCGTCGGGGGGAAGCCGTAGTCACGATTAATCAGTGCAGAGAGGGGTGCCTCACAAAGTGTTCGTGTGAAAAAGGTGATGGATTCAAATGTTGCACGAAACTTTCAGGAAAAGGTTGAGAAGCTCCTCCGAAAACCTACATGTTACATCCTTTTGTACTTGACGACCCTAAGCAAGTTATCTCGCTTTCAATGGCGGATTTGCATTCGGGTAATGCCGAGTTCTGATTGGACCCCGAAGCTACGACTTCTTGATCATCGTGCACATTTTAAGATTTCCGATAAAAATCCCTGTTTTTTGTTTGAAATTTTTCATAAATTTTTCATGGCAGCCAGATTTATCTGGTTTCAATGTAGGCAAGTAAAACTTCTTAGTTTTACTTGCCTACATTGAGACCAGATAAATCAGGCTGCCATTAGCGAACCAATGATATTAGTAGGTGGAATGTCAGTGACTGCGAAGCTGAGCATTCAAACTTAAGAACGCTTGGCGACAGCCTAAACGACAGTCCAGCCTTTCGCAGTTTTTGTGTGTGGGAGAATGTACCTATATTTAGATTTGCATTGACAGTTTTTTATTATCCTCCACTTTTTGCCGAGGAGCCAAGATTCATCGTCCACCAAGACTAGAGTCCTTCGACGCCAAAAGCGGTTCGCAGGGGGTTGATAAGTGATTTTCTTTAATGCGTTTGCCTCCTATTTCATCAATTACCAGTAAATCAAATAACACCCTAACATAGTCACTACATTATGAAGGCAGCGGTTTATTTACTCCGCCCATAATAAAAAATAATGGGACCACATCTCGACAAAAATAATCAATGCTGCATGATATGGAATGGTATTGCGTATGTGTGCTATTATCCATCTAAAAGTTGATGCTGGGCTATAAAAGACAGTGTTGAGCAGGACATCAAATAATTTCGAGCAGCCGGGGTTTTTCACGTGTACAGAGGACGTAAAGAATCCGGACGCCTCTGTGCGTTGCCTCCAAAGAAACTCGACCGCCGCTGCCTGAATTTGATCACACGATATCTCGCTTAGAAAAAGAAACGCCATAACCACAATGTAACGGTTCGGTGAGCAATAGAGAGTTTTACCTAACAATTTTCTCTAGTAATAACGCAAGGACAAGTTGAAGTGGAGAACTAGCCCTCCATTCGTTGCTTCACTTTCATTAAATACTGCTGACCGAGAAAAATAGAAATCTGGAAAGGAGGAGGAGTGCCGAAGAACACAGAGAGCGGATTTCGACTTTGGAAAAAAGAAAGAGGTGAAAGTTTTAGGCAATGCCGTATGAAAACAGGCTGGAGGGTAATGGGAGAGGGTGGAGAAGAGAGAGTGGGATGACGAGGAGGTAAAACCATCAAAAGGGAGCGCTCGCCCGGAAATATCGGTGCTTGGTCACGCATGGTTGGCCTGTATTTACAGAGACGACCTGGTCGCTTACGAAACGACTGCGGGGAATGAAGCGGGTTACGCTCCGGGCACGTTCACTCGGTGCGGCAAACAGCGAACGAGAATCGCAAGCATGGATCAGTGCTTGCTCGTTCGCGCTATCTTTGAACGAGATTGCGCGGACATTTCGCATGCGCCGTTTAGTTTTCAACGCCATCGGTCTCTCGGTGAAATTTGCGCACGGAGATTTGCTCCTTCACTTGCGCAAGTTAGATGAATAGCAGCACCGAGGCCACCATCTTGTTTGGTTACACACGATTTCGCTCGCAGCGCGATCGATGCCTAAATATGAAAAAAAAATTGAAACACATTTTTCCGAATATTCTGCTCCAACGTATCCGTATTAGGGGAACCTCATAACTAGTTGAAAACCGGCGGATATCTGCGGACATAAGAAATGAAACTAACCCTTCAGCTCTCGCGCAATAAGCTGACTATAAAAGATTATTGTCCACCGCCGAGGCTACGTAGTTAAATCACTCATTCAAGATGCAGCCCGCACAACTGAACAAAGATCGAGGTAAATGTTGTAGCTTGCTAAACAGGAAAAACAACTGCAGTGCAATGTTCTTGAAAAGCTTTGATTTTTTTAATGCTGCTTAAGAATTTTTATAAGACCAATACTCATAAGGCCAGCAACTGCGGAGATTCTTGAACGATCACTGCCATATACATGCTTTCATATGTCCATGACCCTTCAAACGGCTACGTACTGACACTCCATCACGATGACAATTGTATTGAAGCACCGCATATGTGCCACGATCAAACTTTCGCGAACTTTTAGAATTGCTGGAACAACGTTATGTACATATGTCTATAGTCCTTGGCTGAGTATAGACACTCCATGGTGATTACCAACATTGAAGCACTGCAGTGCGCTTTGTCAGAGGAGTTGCTACTTTCACAAACTTTCAAAACTGCGGGGGAAAGCCTGCCCTATGCCAAACGATTGAATGAAAGAGGGATATAATTGGGTCAGTAGATTAAGTTTCTAAGAAGTTAAAATTATTTTGGCTTTTTCATTTGATTGACACCTGAGCTTTCTTTATATTTCGCATTCGTAAATGAAGTCCTTAGGGCTTCATAGTAGATCGCTTTTGAGCATCGATGGTCACCGATGTACAATCTAGTAGCCAAACTTTTATTACACGCCGATATTATTGGTATAGCTGTGGTACATTCTTTGTCAAAAGTTTGAAGGCCAGGGGCTTGTCAGCTGTGTAGAGGAGATTCTTTTGGATTCACGCATTGGATTGGATTGGTGAAACGTTTATTCGGGGCCTGCAGTAGAGCGCGCGCTAGCGCGCGCGCGCTCCGGACGGGGCCTACGTCGTCCTCTGGGCACCGGCCGCGCGGCCTGGGTCCCCGCTCGCCGTGGCCGGCTCGCTGGTTCCCTGCCTGGCCAGCGCCTTGATGACCTGCTGGACGGCCCAGAGTTGCTCCTCTTGATTGTCGCTCCCTGCGGCTGCTTCCAGTCGCGGCGGGATCCTCCAAGACTTAGCTTCTTCCTGGTACTTGGTACAATTCCACAGCATGTGTGCGAAGCCGGCCGTCTCCGTTCGGCAGACTCTGCATTTGTCTGTCGGGTGTGTCTCGGGATACATTCTATGCATCAGTGACGGACTGGGGAGTGAGCCCGTCTGTAGCTGTCTGCATAAAACGGCTTGCTCTCGACTGAGCCCCGAGCAAGGGGTGGAAGAGTTCTGCGAGCTAGGCGGAACACCTTGGTTATTTCGTTGTAGTCGGTCATTCGGTCTTTGGTGCTGAACCACAGCGGCCAGTCGACCGAGGCGCGGTCCGTTAGCGCGTGCGCCTCGGCGTGTGCCGTCTCGTTGTGGTTGGCGTTGCGGTCTGACTCCTCGCCCGCGTGCGCCGGGAACCACTTGGTTCTTACTTGTCTGCTGCCATCGTCGTTTTTGGTTGCCTGCAGTGTGCGCACAGCTTCTTTCGCTATCCTGCCTTTGGCGTAATTTCTCACTGCCTGCTTCGAGTCGCATAGCACTGTGTGGCAGTCGCGGTCGGCGATGGCCAGAGCGATGGCCACCTCCTCCGCTTGCTCTGCCTTTGTGCATCTCGTGCTGGCGGTCGTGCGAACGGTGCCGGTCGCGTCGACGACGACCGTCGTAAACCCGTGTATCTTGACATACTCAGCCGCGTCAACGTAGCGTGCGTGTGTGTCGGCCGCGTGCTGGTGTATCAGCGCCTTGGCTCTCGCTGCTCTCCTCCCTTTGTTATACTCCGGGTGCATGTTTTATGGTACCGAGTCCACTCTGATGTTGCGCCTGATCTCATCGGGGACGGGGAGCTGCGTCTGCTCCCTGCCTTGATATCCAATTCCCAGGTTGTCCAGGATTTTCCGGCCGGCCTTGGTCGTAGACAGTCTTTCGAGCTGTGCGGCACGTTGGGCCTCCGCTATCTCCTCCAGCGTGCTGTGCACCCCTAGCTGCAGGAGGCGTTTGGTGCTCGTTGTTTCGAACAGTCCCAGTGCCGTCTTGTAGGCTCTGCGGATGAGTATATCTATCTTGTTTCTCTCGCTCTTGTTCCACTTGTGGTAGGCCGCCACGTACGCTACTTGAAATATGACGAACGAGTGGATCAGTCTGATCAGGCTCTCTTCCCTCATTCCACTTTTCTTGTTCGTGACTTGTTTGAGTAGTCTCGTGGCGTTCGCCGCTTTCGCAATGAGCCGGGTGACGGTCTCGCCGTTTCTGCCGTGCGTCTCGATCGTCATCCCCGACACTCTGATCTTGTTGACTCTTGGGATCGCGTTTCCCTCTCTGGTCTTGACTTTGATTGCCTCGTACTCTCTCGGGCTGCTCTTGGGTTTGCGGTGCTTGACGGGCGGGTAGACGAGGAGCTCCGACTTGCTCGGCGAGCATCTGAGCCCCGTTCAGTCGAGTTGGTCTTCGATCACATCAACGGCCGCCTGTAGGGTGGATTCGATGTGGGCTTCGCTGCCCCCTTTCACCCACAGCGTTATGTCGTACGCGTATATCGTATGTCGGACTTTCTTGATGTTCCTGAGCCTTTCGCCACTCCTATCATCAGGAGATTGAAAAGCACCGGCGAGATGACCGATCCCTGAGGTGTGCCTGTGCTTCCCAGCTTCTTCTCCTGTGCTTGGAGGTCCTCCGCTCTGAGCTCGGCCATTCTGTCCGTGAGGAAGTCTTTGATGTAATTGTATGATCTCTCTCCCATGTTGAGTTTCGAGACTTGGGATAGGATCGCTGAGTGCTTCACCTTGTCGAAGGCGCTCTGCAGGTCGAGTCCCAGTACTGCTTTGTTTTCGCCAGTGTTGCCGTCGATGATCTGGTGCTTGAGTTGTATCATGGCGTCTTGGGTACTTAGATGCTGCCCGAAGCCAATGATCGTTTCCGGGTAGAGATCTTCTTTCTCGAGGTATTCTTGCCACCTGTTGAGCAGGACGTGCTCCAACACCTTGCCCACGCAAGATGTGAGCGATATGGGTCGGAGGTTATCCGTGTCGGATGGCTTGCCCGGCTTGGGGATTAGGATGATCCTGGCCTTCTTCCACTGCGTCGGCAGCCTTCCCGTTTTCCAGCATTTGTTGTAATAGCTCGTGAGGCTTTCTATGGATTTGTCGTCGAGGTTCTTAAGTGCCTTGTTGGTGATGCGGTCCAGCCCGGCTGCCGACCTGCTGTTGAGGTCCTGCAGTGCCGTGCGAACTTCTTATACGTCTATATCTCTGTCGAGATGGGCGTTGGGCAGCCCCTCGTACGGCCCATGGCACTCCGTGGGCGTAGTGGGCAGGTAACTGTCGCTGATGCGTTTCGTCACCTTATCGGCGCCGTGTATAGTGACTTCTCGATGGATGAGTTTCGCCAGTCGGTCCCTTTGGTGTGACTTATCTTGGTTTCGTCGAGCAGATGCTTCAGCAAGTTCCATGTTTTCCCGTTGTGTATCTGGCCGTCGGCAGCGTTGCATATCTCGTTCCACTGTTGCGCACATAGCGTGCGACAGTGGTCCTCGATTGCTTTGTTGAGTTCTGCGACTTTCTTTCATAGCCCACGATTAAGGCGTTGTTGTTTCCATCTGTTGAGAATGGACTGCTTGGCCTCGATAAGGTGGGCCGGTCGGCTATCCATTCTGTTCATTTCGAGGTCTGTTACTATGTCTTTGGTTGAGCTTCGAACGTCTTTGAGGATCTTGTTGATCCACGCGTCGATGTCGTCGATTTCGGTCTCTTCCGCTTCCTGATTTCTGTTATCTCTGAAAGTGGACCAATCGATCCACGTATGTTTCCTGACTTTGGTACTGCTCTGCTCCGGTATGACGATTTCCAATATCATGTGGTCGCTGCCGAGGTCCGCCCCCGTGTTCCTCCACGTGATCGTGATCGGTTCGTTGTTCTTAATGAACGTGAGGTCGGGGCTGGTATCTCGGGACACGGAGCTGCCAATTCTTGTTGGGTAAGCCGGGTCGGTTATGAGGGTATAGTCGAGTTCCGCCGCGTCTTGGGATAGGTTTCTGCCTTTCGCATTGCTCTTGACGTAGCCCCACGCCGGATCCATTGCATTAAAGTCGCCGCATGCCATCAGCGTGCTCTGGCCGGCCGTCGTGCTTTCCTTGTTAAGAATGGCTTTGAACTTCTGGAGTCTCCGCGATGGGTTACTGTAGATGTTCAAAATGAAGATGCTGTTTTTTCTTTGCTTGGTCGGTATGAGTTCGCTGAGCGTGTGTTCAATCCTGACATTGCTTAGCCGGTGTTCGACGAAGGGGAGTCCCTTCCTGACCAGGGTGCACAGGCCTCTGCCGTCGGGCGGGCCCGCATGCACCCTGTAGTCGGGGAGGGATGGCTTGTCCGTTAGTGTTTCTTTGAAAAGGAGCACGTCGGGCTTGCGAGCCGCGTGCTCGATGTACTGCTGGACGACTGCCTTCTTCTTGACGAAGCCGCGGCAGTTCCACTGCCACACTGTTATGCCTGTGGAGTTGGAGGCCATAATTGTCCTATTCGGAATTCTCCGTGTTGCTGCGCTTGGTTGACTTGATGCTGTACTGGCGCGAACGTTGGGTTGCTTAGTATTAGTTGCACGCTTCTTTCCAGATTGTTGAGTCTATTGACGTTCTCCGTTTGGAAGGCTTCGATGGCTTGCTTCATCGATTTGATCATATCCTCTAGGCTGTTGAGTTTGGCCTCGAAGTTGTTGTTGCTGCTGCTGTCGGTGCTGCAATTGCTCATGTTGTTCTTGGTCTTGCGTGATTCGACGGCCCTCTCTTCGTTGCCGGCTCCTTCGGCCGTAGGTTCTTCGGCCTTGTTGTCGCCGCTCGGGCTGGATCTTTGCTGTTCGACATTGCGAAGGGCGTTGCGGATCTCCGCGATTTTCTTGGTGAGGTTGTTGATGGTGGCTCGCAGGGTCGCGTTCTCCTTTTTTAGGGCCTTGTTGATCTCTCGTTCCTTGGTTAAAGCGTTGTCTTCTGTCTTGGCGTTGTAGCTCGGATTGGTCTTCATGATACCTCGTGCGGCGTTGCCCCACCCGACTCTCCCACGCGACGGTGATCCTTGGGTTTTCGTTTTTCGCGCGTCTCTGCTCTGGCTCCTGCAGCTGCTATTTCTCGACTGCGCGCGGTCTCTCGATGGCGTTCGTGACTTATGGGCAGCTGCCGTGTCAAGTGGTCGGAAATCGCTCTCCGACGGCAGCTGATAGCTGACCTTTCGGCGCTCCCACTGACGCTTGCGAATGACGTAGGGAACCTTGTATCTGGCTTTACATTCTCTGTCGGCGGTCGGGTGAGCGCCGCCGCAAAGTTTGCATTTGGGTGTACATTTGTGGTCTTATTTTGGCTTCGCTTGGCCGCAGCCCCTGCAGATCCGGTTGGGTAACGTCGAGCACACGTCCTTGCGATGCCCGACCCGACCACACTGGTGGCAGACGTCAATTTGCTTTCTGTACAGGTGGCACGGTATGAGCGTGACACCATATCTGACAAAGTTCGGTACCTTGGGTCCTCTGAAGGCTACTATGATCGTGGTCGTGTTGCCGATTCTTTTGGCGCCTACGGCGAGTGGGTTTCTGTCGTTTACAATGTTGCTGTCGAGATCTTCGGCTTTCTCGTCGACAGGGATGCCTCGGATGATGCCCTTCACGGTGTCGTACGGCGCCGTGCTGTACGCGCTGACTTCGAAGGTCTTGTCTTGAAGGTATATAGCTTGAATTCTTGCGTAGCGGATGGCGTTTTCTTTCTTGGGCGTTCTGATTACCATTATATTTTCTTGCGCGTTCGGGCAGATTGTGTCCAATGCGTTCTTTTCGTTCGTGATCTTGGCCGCGGCGAGAATGGCCGCAGCGACGGTCGTAGTGCCGATCTTGGTGATGTCGAGTCCTCCTCGTGGTCTGATTAAGATCTTGTTTTCCTCCAGCGGCATGGCAGGCATTCTCGCTGCCTTGATGGTCGTAGCTCTAACGTATTTCCTTTCGCTTTCTTGCTTACTTGGTTGTCGGTGCCGGCGAGCTTCGCGTCGAGGTCTCGTTGACGGAGTCTTGACATGCGTTCTCCCGCGAGCGTCCATCCATGGCCGAGGTGGAATTCCTCGGGTGAAATTTCTTCGCCTTGAACTTGAACGGTCATTGGAGAGTCGGAGATCGTTGCCAGAACGGACGTTTCCTCAATCTCGGGGCTGAGTGGCTGCCGCCGAGGCGGCGAGTCGCGGCAGCCGCGACAGCGACGAGGCCTATCGCTCGCGGAACACACCTAGCGGGACGCCCGGTCCCCGCACGCCGGTGATGAAAACTGTCCGGTAAATCGAAGAAAAGGCGTACCTTTGGGAACTTTCAATATCCGTCGGTGCTTTTCGACTTCACGAACACATCGATATAGAGAAAACTTCGATTCGCGCAAATTAGCACAGCGAAATTACTCATAAATGACGGAGCCGACGTGAACGCGTCCGTTCGCTTCGGCGACCGCAGCGCCCCCCCCCCCCCCTTAACGCATTGGAAACAATGGGATTTGATTACGAAGCCACCCGGTTTAGCTCAGAATCCAAGCTCTGGGCTCTCATTAGGCGAGTAATTTACATGGGTTGCAGAACTTCAAGACGCGATTAGGGATATGAGACGCCTTAGTGGAGTGCTCCACGCAACCAATTTAATTTTGTCGCTGTGCTTGCAGGAGATATGCCGCATGATAGCAAATGACAGCAAGGCAAAAGAGCACCTTTAGTTCCAAAGCAATGCACCTTAATGCAATGTTCTTATTTACTACTCTCCGATTTTGCAAACTATTACAGACATTTAGCATTGCATAAACTTACACCGGCTTTCCGGACGAAGGATGAAGAGCCAGATGGGGCCGCTGCGCCTACTAAATCTCTGAATCTGCTTTGGCGTAGTCGGAGAACTCGTAACTGTAGATAAACACGCAGAACTTGAATAACGGGGTATAGCATATATGAAGGGCAACACATGGCATTGCGTTTTCAAACAATGCAACATATTCAGCCGGAAGCCCAGTAAAGTCAGTTTGACCTCTTGAAGCCTATTCCAGGAATATAATCCGCGAACGAGCAGGACGGCTGCTGTAGAATTTTTCTCAGGAGCCGGAAGAAGGATTTGCATTATCAGCAAACTGCGTCGACAGAGCTTTCCACTTCTGGGAGCGTCTCTGATTTTTATTTTGCTTTCTGGTCCCAGGATCCTATGCTGACCTCGCCCTACCTCTAGATAAGTGTATCTGAGCTGAGAGCTATCATTTGTCTTCTTCTTGCTTCGTGGTCGGGGCTCGGTAAATGTGCAGCGACCTAGGTGGACAGTAATCCTAGTAAAACAACTATTACAAAGCTAGCGCCAAAGACTGTACAAAAGAAAGTCAAGGAAATTATATAATGAAATTTCTTATATGGCCACCAAACCCTGAAGGAGAGCACTGTTTTTTTTATTTTGTCCTCTATATCGGATTTTAGTCCGTGGCTCCCGACCATAGGTAATGTACTATGAAAGTGGGTTCCCTCCACTTTAGTCTAAGCTCGCCCTGGCGCATCGTTTTCAAGGATGCTTGCCTAGAGCACAAGCTGAACCTGTCGCTAAAACCGTGCACGATGAAAGCCTCTAAGATAATGTCATCTATGAGCCGAGCACTCTGTTCCCATAGCATTTCTCCCCTACAAAAAGAAAAGACTTCTATCTTGCATCCCACGCGAAGTCGGTGTTGTCGGCTGTCCCACGATTGGTCAGTGCACCGGTGGTCTCCGCCAATTGCGGTCTATTCACATTAAGATGCACATAGCTCTTTTAATGTGATCACTCATTGACCTTCGCTGGGTACACTTTCTTCAGCACTGCATGCTTTTAACGAAATGAATGGAGTGAGGAGTGGATAGGAAGAGGGTCGCTGTTACGGCTCTAACCTCTCCGCGCACATTCAGTAAACTGGACGTGGTGGTCGAAGCCCTCTTAACATTAACGAGGGAGCTGTTGGTGCGCGCCCAAGTGGATCCACGTGCATATTGCGATGACGTCATTGCGCATGCGCGCTCTTTGGAAAAGCGGGGCAACGATCATGGGCGCCACTATATCTCAGGTTTCGCGTTCTCGTTTTCGGTGCTTTCTGCATATTTCTGTTCTTACCTCTCCCTTTCCTTTTTGCCAGTGGCTGATGGTTCGAGGATGAGAGGCCAAGAGGCTATACGAGACGCTGTTCCAGCTGACAGGCTGAGATAGGCGAGTCGTGCTTTCTTTCGTTCTTTCGTAACCATTAGGAAAATGGGAATTGTGATCCCTCTTTCGTTAGCTCGTGATGCCTGGAGTATTACGCGGTGTGGATGCTGTGCAAATGTACAGCCATTGTCTTCCCTATGTTGAACGCTCAAGCGGCGAAAAGCGCACCGATGAAAGCGCTATCTCGCCGCTGCTCTTAAATCGTAAAGGTGAGCTCGTGACCTCAATTATTAACAAGTTTTCACACTATAGTAATCCATGTTGGCTTTAGAATACAAGCTACAAGCAAAACTTGCAGCCTGGTTACTTTTGGCAAAGACGGCGCGTCGACGGAACATTTCCTACCTAAGGCTAATTGTGCTGTGGCAACACCCGTGCTTAAGCTCGTTTCGATATGCGAGGGCTCCACCAATTTAATTGCCTCTGCACCATATAATTCAATGTTTGTGTCTCGTTTCATCGGTTCTCTTTTAAGAGGGTTCGTCTTTCGATTTGGTGTCCCTGCGCACGAGTCAATCGGAGTAAATCGTGTCATCCTTTAAAGATAAAGGCCTCCGCCTCACCCATATTTCTGTTCAAAAAATGCGTTGTATCCATGTAAACTTAAATTATCATTACATATCATTAACCGCAAACCACGCATCTGCACTCACTTAATTAATTGTAAAACTGAAATCGCCAAGTAGAACAAAAACTTTGTCATTATTGTTTCGCGCAAATTGCATGTTTAAATTTTGAACGTTAAAGAGAAGGGATTGTTTCCCGCTATGGCGTGAATTGACATTACAGAGATTTGTAGAACAAGCGGCCATAGTCACATATTCCTGAAACACGCATCGTTCCATGCTGCTAAGCCAAGCCTTCGAGACTCTCCATATAACTCCTCTTCATAAGCTGTTCCTGTTTGATACTCTTGTCATTTGTAGACCTACAGCGAACACAACGAGAGGCTATGTGTACCCTTTAGTCGACCTTTAAGTCTAGTGGCTTCTCATTACAATATAAAAGAAGAAACCCCTTTCCGAAATGCAAAACAAAAAAAAAAGCAGGAAAGAAGGATATCAAATCAACAAAAGATGTGCAACATTAAACAAAATGGATGATAGACTAGGCTTACCGATTTCAAGGATGGGTTGTCTGCCGGACAGAAACCTTGTCCTCCATACACGCGCCTGAGAGCATCGGACAAAAAGCCCATTGCCGAGAATCTTATCAATCTCGGAAGGGAGCCCAGATCGAAGCGGCAGCAGCGATTACAGCTGATGGTTTATCGCTTTTGAATCCTGGTGCAAAGATAGTCGAAAATCTGCATTTTTTTCCTTTTAATTCGTTTTCTGCGATTGGAAAAGTTATTAGTGTCGTATCATACAGCAAGTGGCCGCCGTGCCTGCGTAAGCGTTTAGTGGAGGAGCAAAATATAGAAACAAATCTTCGTTTCCTTCTCGATTTCTTAGCAAAGCAGTCGCATATACTTAAGCACATAAACGCTACAAATGCTTCCAAAGAGAATGTTTCCGTCTATCTCAGGTTCTTGTTTCTTTACAATTTTCATTTCGTGTTCTTTTAGCCGAATCGCCTAAAACGTTAATACTGCTGCTTTTCACCATGTTCTCATATATATTTGGTCCCAGAGACAAAAAACTAAATGGTGAGTCTAAGTTTCAGGGCGACATCCGCAGAGCCAGAAATGCGCGAAAAACCCGAAAACATCCCCAAGCGGCGCTGCCGTCGCGCGCAGTGCGCGAGAAAGGGGCTGTTCCGCGTGCCTATGGTCACATATTTTCTTCCGGCGCCAGCTGTTATTTTTTGCGACGGCTGAATACGAGTGAATCGATGCACAGAATTGGTTACTGCCGGCTCCGCGTTCCAATTCATTCGCTCTCAATGTCCGCATCTCCGCCTACATAAGCGTTGAGTTGAGTAGAACTTTTCTACTACTGTCCAAACAAGCGTCTCTCCTTGCACGGGTATTTCATGTTTGTGATAAAACATTGCCAAGTATCGAATCGATGCTTGTAGATGTCCTAGCAACGCAAGAGGCGTCGTTTGAGGAGACTGTCGAATCCCAGGGCGTGCACAACGATGGCGTTTGAAACCAACAAAGAAACAAATAAACAGTGCAAGTTTTTCATCACTTGGAAGGCTTAAGGGCACGTTCATCCTAATGTAAATAGCGTGACAAATGTTTACAATACCTGTCCGCAAATGATGATGTTGTGAAGCAGAAGCATTCGCTATATTGGAGAGTGAGTAGATATGCTCCGAAGATGTATGCCGTCATGGCTGGTCGCGAGATACGGTCTCGCGCTGACAACGAGTGTGTATGAATAACGTAAACAATTCCATGCATTTTTATTCGCCCTAGAAAGTTTACTCGAAGGAAAATATAACGAAGAATGTATCAACACTACTTTGCCCTGGCTTCAACATAAATGCAGTGGGTATAGGTTGGTAATGAAGTAGAACTTTTTTGTTGGGCTAGTTGGTCTATAAGGATTTGAAAACACTTCAGCGGAAATAAAGAATAGTTGCCAGTCAGCGCTCTTTACTGTCCATTCTTCTTTTCGCCTTCGGGCTATTTCATTTGCGCTGAAGTTTTTTCAAAACGTTGCTAATGTTTGCCTCTCTTTCGTTTTACCGCGACATATTTTAGCGTCCGTTTAATGGAAGGTTAGTGTAGTTGTCAACGTTATTGTGTCGAGAAAATGGGTCAGGACATCACGCAGAACAGTTAGTAGCTAAAGCACAAAGTAAATGGCGAATATAATTTCTCAAATGCATTAAACGTAATAATGATGTGAAATAACATGAAATAAATAATCTTGCTGAGAAGAAAATTAGCGCAAATAGATGCAACGTAGCACCTACACAATCGGGACACTCACCCATCCAACATGATTAAAGGGATACCTTGTGTGTCAGCGGTAAATAAAAACAAAACTAGGGGTAATACTATGAAGTCGAGTCCATGTCTTCGAACGAGTATGAAAATTGGACCCGATGCACCAGCGGGTATCAATTACTAACATCATGTCATTCCCTTAAGAATGACTTAAAGTGTCCCTGAAACTGTCTTTTACACTGTCTTGTCATCATTTATACCAATTCGCCTTGCGCCAAGGGATTGCACTATGGTGCGATCTGCAGCCATTGGTCACAATGAGAGCGTAGCTGCGGCATGTGCATTGTGAATGTTGGCGGGCCGTGAGCGTTCGGTACTCAGTACAGAGGAATACGCGACATATACGCAGCGAAAGCGCGGCGGCGGGGCCCTCAAGATTTTACACCGCGACAATTTGGCCCGTACAATGAGGGTTTTATACGGATAACGCATATACTGAGCTGATCTCTCTTGCTTTAAAAGCGATTCCTTGCGAGCATGCCCTTTCCAAACAACTCCTTTTTCCAACCAATCATGCTAGTCGTCGCGTGTAAGCATGCATGCTTTAAAATGATCAAGTAGGTAAACTGGATGTCGTCAAGCGAGAAATGGAGAGATTGAACATCGATATCTTGGGTATCAGCGAGCTCAACTGGACCGGAATGGGAGAATTTAACTCCGGCGACCATTATGTCTTTTATTGTGGATATGAATCCAAGAGAAGGAATGGGGTCGCTCTCATAGTAAACAGAAGAATGGGCAAAGCAGTGCTAGGGTACAACCCCCAAAACGACCGAATGATTTCACTGCGGATCCAAGGTCACCCTTTCAACATAACAGTTATCCAAGTCTATGAAGCGACCATTACTGCTGAAGAAGCTGACGTTGAGAGATTTTATGCGGACCTACAATGCCTTTTAGACCGCACCCCATCACCAGACGTCGTTTTTCTCATAGGAGACTGGAATGCTAAGGTCGGGAGTGAAGAAATATCCGGAATTATAGGCAAGTTCGGTCTTGGTGAGGCAAATGAAGCTGGGCAGAGGCTAGTAGAGTTCTTTCAAGAAAACAACCTGACCATAGCGAATACTCATTTTCAACAGCACAAGAGGCACCTGTAAACATGGACTTCACCGGACGATCTGTACAGGAATCAGATCGATTATATTCTTTGCCGGCAGAGATGGAGAAGCACTATACAAGCAGTAAAACCAATGCCTGGGGCCGATTGTGGCACTGATCATCGGCTTCTGCCAAAATTAAGCTTCGATCGAGGAAAACGCAGAAAACTAGAAGGCCTTTAAGGTATGATCTGGATCAAATTCCATTAGAATATGCTGTGGAAGTGAGGAATCAATTTCAAGAATTAGATCTAGAAGACAGAGAGCCCCAAGAGATGTGGACTGATGTTCGTGATATAATACAAGAAGTTGCTACTAAGGTAGTTCCAAAGCAAAGGAAATGCAAGAAAGCAAACTCTTTATCTGAAGAGGCTTTGCAAATAGCTTAGGAAAGGAGGATGGCAAAAGTTAAGGGGGAAAGAGAAAGATACAAGGTTCTCAACACGGACTTTCAGAAAATAGCAAGGAGAAATAAGAATGCCTTTCTGAACATCCAGTGCCAAGCAGTTGAGGACAACAGCCAATTAAGGAGCACAATAGCTCTGTATAAGACAATCAAAGATATCAAAGGAAGCTTCTGTGCTAAGCTGGGCGTGATAAAGGACAAACGAGGCAAGGACCTCACTGAAGCCTCCGAGATAAAGAAGAGGTGGCAGGAATACACAGAAGAACAGTACAAGAAGGACCCGAATGTGCAAACCCAACATAGGATGGTTCTGATTACTGATCTCGAGTCGGGCATCCTGAAGAGTGAAGTTGAATGGGCCTTAGCCAGCCTTGCTAAGAGCAAAGCTAGCGGAATTGATGGCATTCCAGCTGAGTTGCTTCAAAACCTCAACCATGACGCTGTTAACATTCTGCATACATTATGTCCGAAGATTTGGACAACCCTGCAGTGGCCACAGCATTGGAGGAGGTCAGTCTAGATCCCCATTCCAAACAAAGGCAGTGCCAAAGATTGTTCCAACTACCACACGATCGCGCTTATTTCGCATGCTAGCAAGGTGATGTTGAAAATCCTCCAAGGTAGGCTGCAGCAGTATTTGGATCGGGAGCTTCCGGACGCGTAAGCTGGGTTGCGCAAGGGCAGAGGAACTAGAGACCAAATTGCCAATCTTCGCTGGATCATGGAAAAAGCAAGAGAGTTCCAGAAACCCATCTCATCATCATCATCATCATCAGCCTGATTATACCCACTGCAGGGCGAAGGCCTCTCCCATATTTCTCCACTTAACCCGGTTCTGTGCTAGCTGCATCCACATGACCCCTGCGAACTTCTTAATCTCATCCGCCCACCTAACTTTCTGCCGCCCCCTGCTACGCTTTCCTTCCCTTGGAATCCAGTTTGTTACCCTCAGCGACCATCGGTTATCCGCTCTTCGCACTACATGTCCTGCCCATGTCCATTTCTTCTTCTTAATTTCTACTAGAATGTCGGTAACTTGAGTTATTTCTCTGACCCACTCTACACGCTTTCTATCTCTTAATGTTACCCCTACCATTTTTCGTTCCATAGCCCTCTGGGTTGCCCTCAACTTAGGTAGGACTCTCTTGGTTAGCCTCCACGTTTCAGCCCCATAGGTGAGTACAGGCAAGATGCAACTGTTGTATACTTTCCTCTTGAGCGATACCGGTAAGCTGCTAGTCATAATCTGCGAGTGCTTGCCAAATGCGCTCCATCCCAATCGTATTCTTCTTGTTATTTCCTTTTCGTGGTCCGGATCTGTGGTTACTACCTGTCCTAAGTAGACATATTCGCCTACTATTTCCAGTATTTCGCTACCTAATGTAAACTGCTGTTCCTTCCCGAGGCTGTTGAACATAACCTTGGTCTTCTGCATATTGATTTTCAAGCCTACCTTTCTACTTTTCCTGTCTAGGTCATCAATCATTATTTGCAGTTCATCCCCCGAGTTGCTTAGCAAGGCAATGTCATCAGCAAATCGCAGATTACTGAGGTATTCTCCATCTACCCTTATCCCTAACTGCTCCCATTCCAAGTCTCTGAATACTTCCTCTAAACAAGCTGTGAATAGTACTGGGGAGATTGCCTAACACCTTTCTTTATCGGAATTTTGTTACTTTCTTTATGCAGAACTATGGTTGCTGTGCAGCCACTATATATATCTTCCAGCACTTTCACGTACGGCTCGTCTACCCCCTGATTTCGCAATGCCTGCATCACCGCCGAGGTTTCAACTGAGTCAAATGCTTTTTCGTAATCAATGAATGCTATGTATAAGGGCTGGTTATATTCCGCGCATTTTTCTATCACCTGATTGATGGTATGGATATGATCGATAGTAGAGTACCGTTTCCGAAACCCTGCTTGATCCTTTGCTTGATTGCAGTCTAAGGTTGTCCTGATTCTATTAGCGATTACTTTAGTAAATACCTTATACGTAACAGACAGTAAGTTGATTGGTCTGTAATTTTTAAGGTCCTTAGTGTCCCCTTTCTTGTGAATGAGGATAATGTTTGCATTCTTCCATGGTTCCGGTACCGTCGATGACACCAGGCACTGCGTATACAGGGTGGCCAGTTTTTCTAGCACGATATCCCCCCCGTCCTTCAGCAAATCTGTAGTTATCTGATCCTCTCCAGCTGATTTCCCCCTTTTCATAGTTTCTAGTGCTTTCTTGACCTCGTCCTTCGTCACTGGTGGAACGTCTGACTGTTTTTCCCTACCGCCAATCTCATTACGGTCCTGACTACTTTGCTACTGCAGAGATCTCTATAGAACACCATGGCTACTTTCACTATCTTTTCCATATTAGTCATGACGTTGCCCGCCTTGTCCCTTATTGCATACATCTGGTTTTTGCCTATGCCCAATTTCTTCTTTACCGCTTTAAGGCTTCCCCCGTTGTTTACAGCATCCTCAATTTTCTCCATGTTATACTTCCTTATATCGGCTACCTTGCGCTTATTGATTAGCTTTGATATCTCGGCCAATTCGATCTGGTCTGTTGGATTGGAAGCTTTCATACTCTGGCGTTTCTTAATCAAATCTTTCGTCTCCTTAGACAGCTTGCCGGTATCCTCTCTAACTATCCTACCGCCTACTTCTACCGCGCACTCAGTAATGATATCTCTGAAATTATTGTTCCTTGCCTCTAGTGTAATGTCGCCATCCTCAGTTAGAGCTGAAAACCTATTCTGTAGCGAGATCCTGAACTCTTCTGCCCTCCCCCTCACCGCTAATTCATTGATGGGTTTCTTTCTTACTAATCTGTTGCGTTCCTTCTTCAGATTTAGGCTAATTCGGTACCTCACCATCCTGTGGTCACTGCATCGCACTTTCCCGATTACCTCTACATCTTGCATAATGGCGGGGGTTGAACACATTATGAAGTCGATTTCATTTTTAGTCTCTCCGTTAGGACTTTTCCATGTCCATTTCCGGTTTTCCGTTTGCTGAAGAAGGTATTCATGATTCGTAAGTTATTGCGCTCTGCAAACTCAACTAGTAACTCCCCCCTGCTATTCCTTGAACCAATGCCATAGTCACCTACTGCCATGTCTCCTGCCTGTTTTTTCCCTACCTTGGCATTGAAATCGCCGATTAGTACAGTATACTGCGTCTTTTCTTTTGGCATTGCTGATTCTACATCTTCATAGAAGCTTTCAACTGCCTGGTCATCATAACTACATGTAGGTGCATAGGCCTGTACAACCTTCAGTTTCTACCGCTTATTAAGCCTAATTACGATGCCTGCAACCCTCTCATTAATACTATAGAATTCATCTATATTACCCGCTATATACTTATTGACAAGGAAACCTACTCCTAGTTGCCGCCTCTCTGGTAAGCCTCGATAACACAGTACATGCCCATCCTTCAGTACAGTATATGCCTCATTCGGCCTCCTAACCTCACTAAGCCCTATGACATCCCATTTCATGCCCTCTAGTTCCTCTAACAGCACTGCTAAGCTAGCTTCACAAGCTAGGGTTCTAGCATTAAACGTTGCCAGGGTCAGTTTCCAATGGCGGCCTGTCCAGCAGAGCCAGGCTTTCTTAGCACCCCCTGCTGCGTCACAGGTCTGACCGCCGCCGTGGTCAGTTGTTCCGCAGCCGCTGGTGACTGAGGGCCGGGGTTTTATGCAGCTTATCATAGGAGGTTGCGGTCAATTACTGCACCAGGGTGGCCAACTCCTGTTCTGGTGAGGGAGTGCGTTGCTGGAGGTGTTCACCGGCATCAGGTCGCACCCAAACCTGTTTATGCAATTCCATCGACACGCGGATTTTTTTTTTTTCATCCGGTGGAGAATTGCGCGGCACCGTGATTTGAGCCCCGGTCCTCTTGCATGCGAGGCGGATGTTCTACCGCTACGCCACCGCTGCACCTGAAACCCATCTACTTCTGCTTTATTGATAATGCGAAAGCGTTTGACTACGTAGATCACAGCAGATTGTGGCAAGCTCTCCAAGAGATGAGAGTTCCAATTGACCTCATCTGTCTCTTCAGGAACCTGTATGAAGGGAAGAGGCCATAGTCAGATAGATAGATGGATTTATTGAAAGGAAAAGGCAGAGAAGTTGGCCCGAATAATTCAAATCTGGCCTGCTACTCTGCACTGGAGAAGGGGAAGGAGAGAAGAAAGAAGGTCATGATGGGTGACGATGTGGGAGAAGGTATATGAAATATATATACAGACACAGCAGCTTGCTTTACAAGCGTGAATCAAATCCGCTGGCGCTCAAAAAACGGCAAAGAGCACGCACTGCCTGGACCCCCTTCCCCTTGTCCTGCCAAGAGCCCAGCAGCAGTTCCTCCGACAGAGGCCTCTTGTCTAAACGCTTCAAGGAAGCAGCTAGCACATTTATTTCATTCGCATACTCTGGGCATACCAATAATACATGGTCCACAGTCTCTGGGATGCCACAAGTTGAACATTCCGGTGAGTCCATCTATCCAATTAAAATGTAAGTACTTGCGCGTGAAAGCCACGTTTAGACGAAGTCTATATATCAAGCATGCCTGATGACGCGGAATATCACGTGGAATATTAAATTTAAATGTTCGATCGAGCCTTCTTAGACGGATGTGTCGGGCGTCTGGTTGAGCCCAGTAAGCTGCTGTAGCAATATTCATACACCTCTTTAGAAGGCACGTCGTATCCGCTCTTGAACATTAAAAAGACAAAGGTCATGGCGTCTTGCCCTATCAAGTCCTGGAGCATCAAAGGACAAGATGTGGAAGCTGTGGCAGATTTTTTCTTCTTGGGCTGCAAGGTTTCCTCGGAAGGAGACTGCAGCCATGAAATTAGGAGACGCCTACTTCTGGGAACGAGAGCAATGATTAGCCTTGACCGCCTAGTAAAGAGCAGAGACATTAGTCTGCCAACCAAGATCCGTATAAGTCGTGCTATGGTTTTCCAGTTGTGATGTATGGATGCGAGAGTTGGACTGTGAAAAAGGCTGACCGCCGAAGAATTGACGCGTTTCAATTGTGGTGCTGGCGAAGACTCTCGAGAGTTCCTTGGACTGCCAGAAGATCAAATCAGTCGATATTGTCGACCATAAACCCTGACGGCTCATTAGAGGGTCAAATTCTAAAGTTAAAGCTCAGCTACTTTGGTCATCTGATGAGAAGAGAGGAGTCGCTGGAGAAAGATTTGATGTTGGGAAAGGTTGAGGGTCGCCGGAGAAGGGGTAGGCAGCGAACGCGATGGTTAGATGGCATTCTCGAGGCATTGCAGATGAAATTATGTGATGTTAGGAAGATAGTGAGAGTCCGGAAAGCGTGGCGTGACATGGTCCATAGGGTCACGCAGAGTCGGACACGACTTAACGACTGAACTGAACTGAACTGTAATATGAAGGGCAAACATTAATTTTGGAAGCAAGGGAGTTCGACGCAGTAGCCGTCGTTGAGATATGCGCGCTAATAAGCACTGAATGAGTGTCTTTGGTAAGACGAATGTGGTAGAGAGAGGCAGAGCATGGGCTCCGCTGTCTGTTTTTACGCCCCGCGTGTCCTTCACTATTGCAGGCGTGTGCTTGAAACCATTGCTCCTTCAGAGGGCGACTCCGTCGGCGACCAAGGCTCGAAAATAGTCAGAGGAAGCGAGGCCAAATTTGGGGCTCATCCATGGCATATAAGAAATCTAATTTGCTAGCTTCCATTGCAAAAATTCAGGCCGAGTCTTGCGCCCTTCCTTAGGAATTACAAGTTGGTCTAGACAACTGATGTAGTAAAAACAACCGATCTTTCGCGTAGTTCATCGGATGTCGCTGTATTCTACAGGGAAAAAAAATGCTTCACATTGTTTGCTAATCCTATTGAGCTTCGTCCCTTAATATTTAGACCAGTCGCTCCAGTTGTGGTGGTTGTTACGTCATGTCAAAATCCGTGCGCAAGTCGATCTAAACAAAAGGCACGCAGGCACTTGCACGCGCAAGTCTTAATATGAGCACGTCACTCCTTTAATGACATTAAAAAAATAGAGACGGATCTATAGGATTTCCTGCCGGGCATGACTGCCTAAACAATGCTCTCAATAAAATAAAACAGTCAAACTACAAGGGACAAGAAAAGAAGACACAGGGCGATCGCTCACTCGCAACGAGAGGTTCATTCACTAGAACGTTCATTTATAAAAGAATAATAAAAGGAAAGATAAGAAAAATTATGAAAAAGAACCCTAAAACAGTTCATAGATACGCTCGAAAATTACGAGCGCTGCGACGGAGAACAACGACGAGAGAGTAATGACAAGTAATGACTCTCTCGTTGTTGTTCTCCGTCGCGGCGCTCGTAATTTGCAATCGTGTACCAACTAGCTCAACTTTCCGTATTACTGCAATAGATATGCTCATAACATCGTCAAAGCTCCCAAGATACGCAAACCTATCGCGGAGGAAAACGGTTGGTTTGCTGGCGCAGTTCTCTTGCTCCGTTATGATATGGAAATCCTCGAAACCCTCCTGTGTTGTCTGATCTGTGTTTGGATAGAGTACACGCGTTTGTACAGGAATAAGATTGTGTCCTGACAAAACATTATTGTTTACAGTTTTTCCCCTGTCCTGCAGAACCGTTTACGTTGGTCAGACCGGGTTGCACCTCAATAAGAGTTTACAAAAACACAGAAAAAGTTGAAATAATGAGAATGACATTTGATAAAGTAATTAAAAAATTAGTTGTGGTTTAGCTTTAGTTAAACCCAGGGCTAGCGAAAGCTAGAGAGCTACGGTTATGTTTTGAAATTGGGGGTGGCTTAGCTCAGTTTGGCCAGCATATACGTAGCGGAAGCATGAGTGCCTAGCGCTGGGCTGCGTACTCACCTCCAATCCAATCTAATCTCATGTAATCAAGTGTAATCTAATCCAATCCAGTCTAATATAATTCAATCCAAACTGACCCAGTGTAATCCTATCCAGTCCAATAAAGTACAGTTCATTCCAGTCAAATCCAATCCAATCCTGTCCAGTTCAATCCAAAACAACTCAATCCAGACCAGTCCAATCCAAACCACTTCAATCCAATCCACTCCAGTCCAATCCAATCTAATGTAATTGAATCCAATGGTGCCCAGTTCCGAGTACACGTTCGCCCAAAATGCGCCGCTGACTAGCCTATCATCATCAATACTGTCATAGTCGCGCTAGAGAAGGAGAATTAAGATGCCCTTTTCACGATCCCGCGCGTGGCTCACCTAGGGGTACTTAGGGTAAGAGGGTGGAAAACTGCAAAGTTCGTATGGGCTCGTCTTGTTGTGGCACCACAGTGACGAGGACAGACGCGGAGAGAGACAACAAGGTGCTCTACAGTCAACTGACAAACTTTTATGGTGACATGAAATATACGTGAAAAAACCCAACAAACCACACAAAGAAACCAAAAGGCAACATATGCCCAGCCCATCCATGGTTACAAGGCTCGCGTCAAAAGAGACTTCCGCATTCAGATATAAGGGCTAACTGAATCAAGTGGAGCGCTTAAGCAACAACGATGCTCGAAAAGGGGATTTTAACCAAATAGAGGATGGAGTACATTTCTAACATCTTGTCCGGTACCTTGGCGATGATACAAAGGAAGATAGCATGATGTACTGAAAGAAAAAAACAGATGCCACAGTACATGAGTCCGGAACAGCTTCCACTCCCACTCAGGCATATTTAAAGTGCACTGCTGCCATGGTGTCTTTTACATTTTGCCACCTTCGAAATGCGACGTGGCCGACACGTTTACAAGCGCTAAAATGCATTTCGCTCATCACAGACGCTCTGCGTGGGCCTATATGTGTGGATTAAAAGCTGTGAAAGGAAAAAGCGCGATCGCAGCCTCGCGATCGAGGCCGTACCACGAGGAAGCGGCTTCATGAACCAATGAGGCTCTGAGATATATTTTGGCTATATTTTCAACCCTCCGTTTCTTAGAGACTTCATGGGCAAGTTTCAGCGCAGTGAAGTCTGGATCCTCTTCATTTCAAATACTCCTCCCTGGAATATTCCCCTGTTCCTCACTTATCAGTCAAATTTATTAAAATAGTCGCTGGCAAGATACTTCTCAGGCTAACTCTAATCTCTTAAGTCGTAGACGGGCACTACCGATTGTAGAACAGCAAAAGGATCAGTCGGGGAAAATAGTAGTATATTGCTACCAGACGACATTAGGTGGCCCGTGAAGACGGTGACGTTTTGAAAGAAGCGAAGGAAACACACGCTACAATGGTGCTGAGCGTTGGCTTGCCTTTTTGTAGCGGGACAGACCTTTGGTGAAGCGTTTGGGTAGGGATTCCGGAGGGCGTGATATAAAATAGACGCATAAAATGAAATACAGAGCTTCCTGCTAACAAGAAGCATTGCAGCACCACTTTCACAATTCGCGCCAGTGTTTGCTCCAGAACAGGGGGAAAGCCAGAACTGGCAACGTGATCTCGCTCAAGCAAACAAAGCATCTACAATATGAAAGGACAAAGCATGCCCCAAGTTACTGGAACATGTGCTCCCCGATGGCTATGTGTGCCCAAGGGGCTGTCCTAACGCAGCTCATTCCTTTTCCAGCACATGCACCGAATGTGCTCTCTCTCGCACAGAGTTCTGAATCGTTTTTTCGTCCGTCGTTTGCGTGCACACACAAAACTCCTTCACCTGAGACGAAGTGGAACCAGAGAAGCGCGAAGATTAGCGCCAGGTAAACAACGGCGTTTATCTTAATGTAGCCGCTCCTAACCAGAAACGTGGAGAAATCAGTGGAAGAAGCGTTGTGTACTTTGGGGCCGGGGGCCGGCACCCGAAAAATAAATCGCATGAGAAAAGTTGGTTCGGCAGGGCTGTTTACTATGACTCAGCGGAGCATGCATTAATCTCCCTCGTCGAGAGAAGGCTCTGACATCGGGGTGAAGGTATTTTCCTCTTTATGCGTGTTTTTGTTGCACATATCTAGTGTTTATTTTTGTTGTTCCTGGTTACCTTGCGTCAAAGCTTGGTGCTAAGGCCTTTTTCTGTCGTTTCTTAAATGTGTTCATCAAAGCGCGAAGCGTCTTTCGGAATTGTTTTTTCTTTTTCGCGTTTGTCTAATAATGTGGACTGTTTACCGCCCCAAGTAGTCTCAAGTTCATTTTAGGAAGCCCAAAAGAATGCAGTCGCTGCATCAGAGTTTGACGACATTGTGCGCCTTCTTTACAAAACAAAAGGAAGTATTCATTAAAGACTCTGTGCTGCTACTATAAAAAAACGTCAAAATACAACTGCCGTATTTGTATTTCATCGAGCGAAAGGCAGTTTCGGTTAGGCGTTTCTCGATAACAGGAAGACGAGTGGCGGTAGTGTAATTTTCCAACCGAAAAGTTCGCTACTTGTCTCGCTGTCAAGTTTGGTGAATATGATAACTCTGACATTCCGTAACTTTATTGACTAGCGCCCTTAGCCAGATATAAATATTATCTCCTCTTTCCACTGATTGCTTTTAAAAGTGTCGTTATATGCGATGGCTGTATGTAAGATAGAACCGATGTCTGTTTTTCTCCGTGCTCCACTGCATCCTGCTTATGACGTCGCTTCTCACTGCTAGATTATGTTTGCGCGTAGATTCTCATCGTTCTGAGAATCCTTTTAGTCGCTAGTAATCGAGACTGTTTTTCTGTCGCTTTTGAAATGAGAGTCAGAAAATGCTGTCTTTGTTTTATTCCTTAACATTAAAAGCTGATGTTTGATTCGGAAACACCGACATTTATTAGCCTCAGACAGCTGCAACGAAACAATTATTCCTGGAAAATCTATTATATCACAGAGCATTCAGCAAATGTGCGTTTTCTCGCGGGTGGGAAAGATAAAATAGGCTAGCATGACAGTGACGTCTTGACATCTTGACTTTATGGGTATATTTTGTAGGAATTCAATTTCTGTGTTGTGTTGTACTACCATCCCACAGCATTTCTAAATGGCAGTCTTGCGAGTGAGGGGAATGTTGAATTGCCACACCCTTCCTCCCTTAATCGTGACCTCCACCTGTGTGCCGTTTTCCCCCGTTTTCTCCTTTCAAGCTGCACGGCCGATCCTTCAGCAAGTCCACATGCGGCAGGGCTGAAGTCTAAACTCGGGTTGGTAAGCTCTGCCTCTGGCGCCGCGGCCACAGACAGGACGGCCAACCTCACGTCGGGCTGGCTCCGCGCAGTCCGCACATCTGAATCGTGCTGCTGAAATCCCTGCCACTGTCGTCACGGGGATGAAGAGGGGTGAAGTCTGCTGGCCCGCCATGCCATGCTTGCGTGATTGCACGTGCGCGGCATTTTTCCCGTTAATTGTAGCAGCGACTGCTCTGTCTTCGGGCTTTGAAGCGGTGCCCGTAGAGACTGCTCTCGGGATCGCTTGCCTACGTGCTGTTCAGTGCATGCAGGATCCGCTTATACATCTACTTTCGCTGAAAAGTACTGTTGGAATGGGTCCGCCGATTTCGCCCGACCTCGGTCCTTTTAGCTTGCAGCCGCGAAACAATCTCAGCAACCTCTAACGGTCCCACCAATCTGGGCGCACGACTCGTCGCGATCTCGTGGTCACGTCCCTGAGTGGGCAATCATAGCGAGCCATCGTACCGGCATTGTTCTTACCGCGACTGCGGTTCGCCTTCCCATTGGCATTGACCATAATCTCGCGCAATCCATTTGTCTAGACGTCAACATCGGCCGGGACCTTTGTGTTCATGAGCAGAGCTAAGGAAATGGCGTGGCAGTGCACATTCAGGTAGTTATGCGATTTCGCATATTCACTATAGTGCGGTTTTATATTCCGGCCTCGGCGCTCATTCCTTTACGAATTAACGGCTTTGCAGCCCTCATCTAGCATGTATTGTAGCAAAGCTTAATCATAGGCCAACAGAAAGTCTCCAACTCACTTGTAGCAATACAGGTTACACCAGAGGTAATAAACGCCAACCACAGTACAAGTGGCTTCACAGTGCATTTTAGCCTGAATTGTCGCGAGGGCTCTGTCTCTTCAATAAGACTTTCGACCCTCTAACGACAAAACAAAAAATATAAGTGAGCCTTCCTACTAACCTCTAACAGCTCTTAACTGCTGAAGCAAGCTCGAGTGGGCATCCCCACTATTACGAGATGCACCTGCTCTGGAGGTTTCCCCAACAGGGCAGTCCCCGCTGCGACTTCCTTCCGCAAATTTGCTGTACGACCGCTCCTATGACATCGCACCTGCGACTATAACTACCACTCCCTTTCTCAACGGCATCTGGCTGCTCATGAACTGACCTACCGAATGCGAGTGACCTCACCGCATCCATGCGAAGCCGCTCCGGTGAACTTGGCTCTCGACTCTCCTGAGCCGCGGAACTTTGAACCTGTGCTCGGTGCGCTTCGGAAGCGCCCTCACCCGCATTCTCCGCCATACAGACAGCGCGGTCTTGAGCTAACGAGCAAAACGGACTTACCGCAACGGCGGTTCTGGGCGGAGGTGGATAAATGAGCACTTTACCGTGAGCTGGACCAAAGGGCCGGCTTTCCCGAGCGGGTGTAAAAGGTAGCGTAGGCAACTGGCAGTAGCTTGACGAGTAGTTATGGATCTCCTTGAGAATTACTCGTTGCGCGGACTACACATGCGGTTTTACTCGAGGCATATCGCAATAGCGGTTGGAAGCCCCTGCATCGGGCTAAACTTAGCATACAGGCCAGGATCTCCCAGCCGACTTCGGACGACTTACTGCGCAGAATTCCACAATTCTTCGTGATCTAGCCTCCCCACGTGAAATGCCAGTGGGGCCCCGCGTTGGTGCGCCATTTAGGGGGGGGGGGGGGGGGGGGTTCTCACGGGGCTTCGGCTCCGCTCTGAGAACCGAAGCCACACCGATAGCTCTCACCAGAGCCGTGGCCGTGAAGAAGGACACGCCGATTCACAGCCTGCGGGTGAAGCTGTTTAATGGAAGTGCACAATTTTCCTCCTCGGTGTCGTAGCAGCATCCGCGCGCTTCGGCGCCGCGGTGGCTTCTCCCTGGATGCAGATGCTGTCCGCCGAGATGAGAGGGGAGGGGAAAGGAGGCGCCGCCCGGCGCGCTACGCTAATTCTCTCATCCTCCGGCCCCTCTGCCACAGCTCCAAGCTGATAGGATGTCCAAGCTAACTCTATATAAGGGTTCAAAAATAAAACATATGAGTTAGCCCAGAGAGACCATTTGTATACAGCTGAGAGCCATTCGCGCACTAGACGCAAATTTTTATTTGCAATACTAATTAGTAATTACAATTTTTCTCTAATTTATTGATAATGGCATTTAGACAAAAATGTGATTTGCAAATTTACATAGCACCTTCCGAAACCGCCCTTCCACTTATTTCCGATAAAGAACACCTCGCGTATATCTTTTTTTTCTAATGGCTAAGGAAAGCCCGCTAAATACAAAATATATCACTTGACTGGCGAATTCGCGCGCCTTTTTGTGGGGCTCCCAGCCGTGGTTTGAGTGAACGAAATAAGATGCGGCCGTAGATCCACAAGGAGCGTCATAGCGTCAGGACAATATGTCTGCGATGGTTTGTTCCTCCGCTTGAGGCCGTCGGCGCATATGACTGTGCATGTTGCTGCGAGCTCACGACGTTCGCTGCAACCATCGCCAAAATATCAGCCTACTGATAGAACTGGGCTGTCGAGTCGCGGGCAGAGCTGATTTTTTTTCACTCAAACCACGGTTGAGAGCAACGCTATTGTGGCGCGCGAATGCGCCAGTCGCGTGATATTTTTATGGTATTTCGCGGGTTTTCTTTATCTTGAAAAAACAATACGCTTGATTCTTTCATTATTTGAAATAAGTGAATGGGGTTTCAGAATGGGCTCTCCAACTTTGAAAATAACGTTTACTGTCTAAAGCAAAAAGTTAGTAAATTAAAAATTTTTTCTAATTACTTATTCATTAATTGCAAAATAAAGATTGCTTGCGGTGCGCCAGATACCTGGTAGCTGTATGCAAGTGGTTTCTCTGGCCTACCTCCATTGTTTTATTTTTACCCTTGTCTAAATCTAGCTTGGACAACCGGTAAGCTCATTTTTGAAAGGCAGTTATGCGGATGCGACGTAGAATAAAGTTTGTTTTTTCACTTCGTTGAGGCACTTCATTGAGGCAGTCCCAGTGTTGTTGTCATAAAGAAGGATTGTGTTTCAAGTGTCGGTTTTACTAACCCAAGGTCTGCCTTGAGCATTAAATCTTGATGAATTATTTTTCAGCAGTGTTGTGTTTTTCAAACTCTAAATGCAAGACCGCTAAGTAAATAAAGCTCTGCTTCCAAATTCGATATTCGATCTGGAATTAGAGGATTTCTATTCGCGTGTTATTTGTATCTAAAACATTTGATATTCCTACACTTGTACAATTTATTTACATCCCGCGATATTACTGACCGTCTTCTGTTTGACGCTAAGCATCGAAATCATGATAGCTTGTGCTGTAAGATAAATGTCATTGATTTGCAGACGTCGATTTGGGCCTATGAACTTACAATTTTTTGCACAAGCAGACTTTCTGGACTCAGGCTTCCTAGTGTAGCATAACGGATAATACTGAGCAAGTACTGGCGCTAATGTAAACACAGCGTTGTCCACTGCGAAGCCCCCATATCATCCAGTCCATAAGGTGCGAGCCCAAATTTGAAGATGCCGTAAACCCTGATGCCGAATTTAGAGGAGCCACGGGATCTTTCCAGAATAGTGTGCGTTTTCTGCCGTGTAGTGCTGTGTACATGCGTCCAAGTTTGCGTTTAAAAGCTTATAGTCACAAGTCTCTGAACGAGATGAACCCTGCTAGCTCAGGACAAAGCGTATTGTAGATGAATGGCAGATGCCCTTGTCCTGCTGAGACATAGTTGGCAGCTGCAATTGATGATGATGACAAGCAGCTGTCTTGTGCAGCAGCAACGAAGGTAATGGAGATCGGTGTGCAATCTTTACGAGGATTATTTTGTTTATAGTAATAAACGAGGATAGACTGTAAATAGCATACATAGCACTACTGTTGCAAGAAACGGAACAGTTGGAATTTCTTCCTAGTTGTATCGAAGTTAACAATTGCCATTTCGGAAAAAAAATTTAAAACGACTTCTTTTTTATGCCGAAACTTTGAGGTTCTGGGACAAATAAAACGCTTTTCTTAACAGGGTTTCAATGTTTCTCTTTTTCAGTATTTCAGCGATAATTTTAAGCATCAAACATAATCATAAAGGGCCATAGCTAGAATGATGCTAGTACTAAAATGATAACTTCAGACTCAACGGAAGGGCTTGGGATGTAAAGGAAAAGTATGATGATACTGAAATTTACGTAAAATATGACGGGGTGTGACCCAGACGAAACTAGTCGGAGAGCGTAATTTCTGCAGGCCTTGTGCTTTACTCCAGTAGCAAGATTGATTCGGTTTATGGGGTTTAACGTTCCAAAGCGTCTCAGGCTATGAGCGACGCCGTAGTGCACGGCTCATGGAATTTCGACCATTGTCCGATTAAACCTTACGCTTGCGACACACATCTAGACATTGATGGTCCAGGCCCCGCATCATCCACGGCTATAATGAAGAAGCGAGTCGCTGTTTATCACCTTATATACCCTCAATAATCAGCTTTTATGTTGCAGTGAAAGCATCAGTCTCAACCAGCAACGAAGCGGAGGAGGAGAGCACGGTGCAGCTAGTGGTCCCATGATTGTCACCGCTTCCTCAAGGTCCCTCCCGACCACTCAGAACTCTGCTGTCACAATATCGACAGCTGACCCATGATTTTCAGCCGAATGACCGCGCTAATACGACCATGAGTGACGTGCTGTTTAGAGCATCCGAATTCGCCTTATTGGCGATGACCATACTCCTTTTGACTGCGTCTCACTCGCGTCATTTCAGCTCAGTGAACATTTTTCACTGATGTGGGAGAGAAAAAAATAACTATTCATGTGCTCCCTGTTCTAGACCACGAGAAGTGCAGTCAAGTTCATCAAACCTATACGTTTCTATGCGCACCCAATGTTGGAAGTGATTAAATAAGATCAAACATAAACCTTGCACTTATTTTCTCGCAAGAGACTCGTGGTACAACCTGACTTCGATAACCGGACACTGAACAACGACATTGCTCTAAACGAACTCTGGGCCGCCATCCAGTACAGCGGACGCCTGAGCCCCGCCTGCCTTGGAGACACTCAATTCAACGAGGAGGTTGGTAGCACGAGTCCAGTTGTACCAAGTTAATGGTTTACCAGCTGCTTGTTGCTGGTTTTACACTGTTTAGTAGGTAAATATACGGCATTTTTAATGAATTTGTTGAGTTTGCTGGCGCTGTGCATGCGGTCCACGGATTGTGACCTGTCAGGGATGTGCAGAGGTTTAGGAGGGAGTTTATACGGGGCCCTAAAATTCGAGACAAAATCGCTTTCATTCAGCGGTTGGGTAAGCAGCGCATTTTTGTTAACTAGTAAAAGACTGCTTCTGACAAAAATTCCTTCTACGAGCTTGACGCGATTGCTCTCTTCATAGTGCTGCTACTTGTTACGCGAAGATGTTGGACGCAGGTTCAGGCACCTCAGCGTTTTTACTTGTAAATAGGGAATCTGTAGTGGACAGGGATAACGGATCTATTCCTAATTATTAGTGCCAGAATCATAGGGCAGATTCCAAATACTGCTGAAACTACTAACCTCTCGTAGAAAGATTCCAAATGACCGGTACAATATCAGTTTGGTTTTGGCCGGTAAAATATCAGTTTGGTTTTGGCAGTACTGATGTAATCCCGCTAGACCCGGTGGTGTGAGCGGAAAATCGCCCACACAGTGCTCGGATAGAAACAGATGTCTTGCAGCGAGGGAATGTGCCTGTACTATAGGTGGAAAAGAAGGGTGCACTTTTGCAACTTTAACTTATACTTACAGAAAGTAAGCAGAATCATTCAGAAAATTTAAGTATTCTTAATTTAAAGTTTACAGTCAATTATAAAAACGTTGTTTTTGAAATATTTGAAATAAGCAAGCGCCTACCTTGACCTAGCCCTAGAAGACGAGCTCGCCTTAAAGTTAAGCACGTAATACAGTGACAATGTTTGCAGGCCAAACCAAAAAATATATGCATAAATGCTGCCGATTTAGATTCAACTATTTATTATACCGATTCTTTTGCTGCTTTCTGGGCTTCGTGTTTCTCGTTTTATTTATTTTTTATTAGGCAAACCTGGGCACGACGCGCGAAGTTACTGCTTTGAGCAGCCTGATTAGTTGCCGCTCACAAGAGTTTGTATCTTATTAAGAGCCCCTGTAGTTTCAGTGTTATATATTTTTTAAGTCCTGATAGAGAAGGGGGGGGGGGGGGGTGTTGTAGGTTAGTTCTCCCACTCTAGCTGAATATTTTATGATGTCATAGAATTTAGAGATGATACCCCGAAATCAAAAATTTGGAATGCGTCTTCCCGCTGGGAACCCATATCGCATTTTAATGTGATGTCTAGCATTACCATATATTATGGAACTCTACCACATGTGTTTTAATAGGACATTCACGGGTATAGTGGTTGCGGCAAAGTTTACAGATGGCGCCATGGATCACAAAGCCCCTTCAGCCCAACTGACAACGCACGAACTCAAAATGTCTACGAGTTTTGGTCCCGCATAAAGTACATGTTTACAGTGTGCATTATCCTAGCGTCCACCCTGCAGGATGGCTGAAATGGTTTGGCATTTTGCTCCGGGATTGCAATCCAGCCTCAAAGGCGAGATTTGTATAGAGGTTAATCATAAAAAAATGCCTTCGACTGCGCGATGAAAGTGCGCGTTAATAAGCTATAAGGTAGAATAAATTGATCCGAAATCCCCTTATCCTGTGCCGCCCTTGTCCCATTTTTAATCATGGAATAGAAACTTGATTTATCATTTCAATTTACAAAAAGCGTTGATATATAGTTCAAGGCAACTAGTGCTCGACACGAACGCAGACCCATTTGTAGTGGCGCAGTGTTTTGTGTCGGGCAGTGGTGATACATATCCTAAAATTATATGTGATTTGGTTACAGCTCGAAATTTACCCAGTTATGCAAAATTTGTGAACAGAGCACTTTCGCTGAGCCATTATTTCAGAAGGGTAAACAAGAAAAGTGAAAGCTGGCCACCTCAAAACCTCGATGCTTCTCAAGAATAATAAATAAAAGTGGGCTGCTTGATATGTAGCCTTGCAGGCAACAAGTGTTTCGGAAAATTTTGGAATCGGGGGGCGGAAAGGAGGGGGGCTAGAGCTTCTTCAAGCGCATGGCCGTGAAAACGCTACGCTAGGCGACTTCTAATGCTATGGTCACTACCCGGGTCTGCTTGTTTCAGTCGTAAATGAGCAATGTGGCCTCTTACGGGTTGAAATAAAAACTGCAAACCTGGAGGAGGGAGTCCTGAGAGGGAGCACAGAGTATGTGGAATAGAGCGGAATGCTGGTCACATCGCTTACAAAAAAAAAGGTAGAATACCAAAGAACAGTTTAATAAAGAATAGTTTTTGGAGTTACTTCCACGCAACCTTTTGGGGTTTAGTGAGGGAAATTTGTGCGAGGTGATATAAACGTCTACCTCAGATGTAGTGCATGGCGATGTCTTCAAATGTAAACCACACTACATTTCCCCCATACTTGAGTTGTTACCCGAGAAAGAGTACATTCGAGAGTTCAATTTTTAGGTAAGTTCTTTCAGCTTTACTGCTAAAAGAACTAAAAAAACGCCCACAGGCCTCATTGCTCCCCACCTTCTCCCTACATCTTTAATAATTGCTGTTGGCGTCTTAGTCATTGACCGTGATGGAAGTAAATACGCCTTGGTAAAATTAATGTAACATATTTGCCAAACATGTTCCACAGCGCAGCAAGAAGACAAGAGAAAGAGGGACAAGAAGACAAGGCTCTGTCCTTTGTCTTTCCGTTGCGCTATGGAACATAATGCATACTTACTATCTCGAACCTTAACTCTGCCAAGCTATAATTGCCAAGGCTTACTTTGGTCTCGGATATCTGACTAGTGAAGGTATGAAACAATACCTCCTTCTCTTCAGGAATTCCTTAATCCGCTTTGTTGAGAGCTCTCTGCATCCTATAGTGTTTCCCCTAGCACGGCGGTCGCAAGTGAGCAGGGCGGATTGGGTCGATTTATGAACCTCACCTCAGGCGTCGAGCGGACGGTAGTCGCGATGGGTGTTGAAAGTCGATCACGAGCAGATCACGTGTACTTTATACACGCAATATAAAGACATCTTCTGCATCGATTCCTTATTTATCACTTCTTTATCAGTGCCGGCTAAAGCGTAAAAAAAGTTCAAATACGTGGGTGAAAGAAAGCAGGCACTTTTTAGAACTTACGTTAGTGTCCTTAATATTCTATTTGATGGCACGCAGACCATTTTTTCAAAGTGTAAGTCGGCCATGTGGTAGCTATTGTTTACGTGTTATAGTTTAAGCAGTAACACTCCCCGGTTCGCATTTCGTACTGACGCTGCTGACATTACCAAGACGCCCTCAAGAGGTGTTTGGTAAATTTACCGTTTATTTTCGGTGTTTCTTTTAAGTCTGAGGCGGAGCCATACCCGGTAGTTTTGGGCGAGCGCATTTTCCAAAGGGATGTTATGAGTTTTGACGTCATAAGATTGCACCGTAAATATATATATATATATATTTAACGCGAATAGCAGACCTGTTGATATATATATATATCAACAGGTCTGCTCTCATGACACTGGTAGTTTGCCTTCATTTATCGTCAAAAACAAAGTTCAGTGATTTATCTGCTCGAGTCCTAATTTCTCGGCACCAGCGAAGAACAAACATTAAAAGCAAAGTTTTGGAAGATATCGGATGGTTAGCAAATTCCCATACATATGTTCGCAGGGATATTTTGATGTATGTCGCAGTTGCCTAAAAAAGTGATGGCCTGCTGCATACAACTGACCTATTCCTGGAAAATGAATACGCATCGTATTTCAGAAACGTTGACAAAGAAATTTTCTTTAGATATGCGCTTACGCCATACAAATTCTAAGCGACTACATATGATGTTGCCCTTCTGTACGTCTCTGTACGAAGCCTATGCTCGGCTTTCCCAGCGGCTGTGGCCGGGGTCAACATCAAGAGGCCCTGCCAGAAAACAAGCAGGAATTGCGGCTGCCAGCGCATAGCACATTGGTCTGCTTGGAGCCTTCCATCGCTGCGGTCAGAGCAAAAGTTTGTGTGCGTTGTTTTTTGGGGGCACAGTGAAATAAAATGATGGAAACTATATCATCTCAACCGGAAGCAGTGGATCTAGATGGACGAGCTTATTAATAGGTATGGGGAGAGAGGTCACCCGAAAAGAGGAATATCTGCCCTGCTTCTGTCCTCCGGGTAGATGGAAAGAAAACAAGAAAGAGGTTCGTCAGGGGGGCATTGTGGGAAGAAGGGAGAATAAAAATGTACAATTCCATTTGTCAGCATCATAAATGCGACTCCAGGCCCTTGTCACTGAAAAAGCATAAAAACGCCAGCATTACCCAAAGAGCTTTTCAAATGGCGTCTAGTAGAAATAATTTCGAGAGCGGTTTGCTTCCGAAGAGCTTCTAGTGAGCGGCTGACTCTAGTCCTTTGTTCTCTTTTACTGCGGCTTACCACCGGTGCTTGCTCAGATGGCTCAGTTATGCTGCACGTGGAAGCCAAAGTCCGGAGAGTCTGCTTCTGTGAATAAATGTAAATTCATTGGCCCGAAAGCAACATCTGCAAAGCAATGACATTGATCTTATAACAAAATCTATCATGATTTTAATGCTAGGTGTCGAAAAGAATGCGTTCAATCATATCGCAGGATGTAAATGAGTTGTTGAAGCGTAGGACTATCAAATGTTCTCGATTATAATAAAACGCGAATAGAGAGCTTGTAATTCCTGATCGAATATCGAATATTGAAGTAGAGCTTTATTTACTCTGCGTGCTAACATTTAATGGCTGAGAAATCTTTCTCACTCACAAGAAAACGTACGCTTGCTGAATGACCTGTGACAAAATAGATTTGCCGAGAATATTTGTTTCGTTTCAGCGTACTCAGGTTAATAAATATCGGTGTGTTCGAATCAAATATGACCGTTTAAATTTAACGAATAAAACGAAGACAGCATTTGCTGGCTTTCAGTTGAAAAAGCGACAGAAAAAGAGTCTCCATTACCAGCGACTAAAATGATTCTCAGAACGATGAGAATCTACGCGCAAACATAATCTAGCAGTGCGAACAGACGTCATAAGCAGTAAGCAGAATAACACGGACAAAAACGGACATCGTTTTACCTCGCATACAGTCGTCGCATATAACGATACTTTTACCAGGAACCAAGAGAAACAGGAGAATAATATTTATATCTAGCTAAGGGGGCTAATCTAGATAAAATTACGGAATATCTGCAATACAAAATTCACCAAACCTAATAGCGAGACAAGTAGCGAACTTTTTCTTTCAGTAAATTATACTACCACCCCCACATCTTCCTTCCTCAATGAAACAGCACGGCGCACTCTTATCCAGCAGTTCCTAATCTAAAATTCCTCTCCATCGATAAAATAAAATCATGACAGTTTATTTTTTGCCGTTTTTTTATAGCTGCAGCACGTAGTCAATAATGAATACTTCCACTTCTTTAAAGAAGGCGCACAATGTCATCAAACTCTGATGCAGTGACTGAATTGTTTTGCGTTTCCTGAAAGAAAGTAGAGACAACCTGGGGCGGTAAACTGTCGACATGATTAGGCGCCCGGGAAAACGAAAAAACCAATTCCGAAAGGCGCTTAGCGCTTTGATGAACAGATTTAGGAAACGACAGCAATAACTCTTAGCACCCAGCTTCGACACAAAGTAACCAGCAAAAACAAAAATAAACACTCGATAGTTACACCATCCGCACGCATAAAGAAGCAAATATCCTCAACACGATGCCAGAGCCTTGTCTCGAAGAGGGAGATAAATGCACGCGCCGCTGAGTCATAGTAAACAGCCCTGCCGAACTGACGTTTCCGGCGTGATTTTTGTTTCTAATGCCCGCCCTTCGGTCAATGTACACAACGCTTCATCGACTGATTTTTCCGCGTTTCTCGTTATGAGCGGCGGCGTTACGCCATTAAGAAAAACTCGGCTGTTTACCTGGCGCTAATCTTCACGCTCTATTGGTTCCACTCCTTCACAGGCAATGGGAGTTCTGTGTTTGCACGCAAACGACGCACGAATAAACTATTCAGAACTCTGTGCGAGATCGAGAGAGAGCAAATCCGATGTTTGTGTTGGAAACGAATGAGCTGTCTTCAAACAGCACCTCGGGAACCCGCCGCCTTTGTGGAGCGCATGTTCCAGTACCACGGGAATGCTGTTTCCTTTCATTTAGAGGAAACTTTGTTTGTTCGAGCGAGATCACTTTGCCAGTTTGGGCTTTCGTCCTATTCTGGTGCAAATAGTGGTGTGAATTTGCAAAGTATGCAGCAAGACTCCTTGCTAGCAGGAAGCTGAATTTTTCATTTTAAGGGTCTACTTCATATCGCGTTCCCCAGAATTTCTACCCAGCAGCTTCAACAAAGGTCTGCCCTGGTACAGAATAGTCAAGCCAACGTTCAGCACCATTGCAGCTCCGATTGCGCGTGTGTCCTTCGCTTCTTTCAAAATGTCATCCTCTTCGGCTCTACCTAAAAACGTCAAGTGGATACCCTATTCTTTTCCCCCACTGTGTTTGTGCTGTAGACTGGAGCATCAAGATGGACGTCCATTGACTGAAATTAAGATTTTAGGTCCCTGGACACGGCGTTCGTCTGCGGTGAAGGCCTCCCAGGCACTGCTCCGCTTTATAAAAAGCTCAGGTCTAACCGAAAGACTATGAGTTTGCTGTTATTTTTACGTGATATGACTGTGACGTGATGGGATGTGGCATGTCTGTAAGGTGAGTGTAGTAGCTTCACCCATCCCTTTCTCGCCACTTTTATATGCACTTATCCCCTTCCCCAGTGCAGGGCAGCAAACCAGTTTCTCTTACTGGTTAACCTCCTACTTCTTCCCCCACTGATTATTTCGCTGGTCTACCATCGGTACCGACCATCTATAAATTAAGAGATCAGAGTTAGCCAGAGATGTCTCTTGCCAGCGACTCTTTTATCAAATATGGCTGACAAACGGGAAAGAGGAAAATGATTCCGGGGAACTATATTTGAAAGGAAGAGGATTCCAGACTTCACTGCGCTGAAACTTGTCCGTGCTGCGCCAGAAAAGAATATCATGTGAGCCTAATATATTTAACAGGTCATCAGCAAATAAGGCGGCGAGATGCTATCAAATATTATACCAAAAAAAACAAAAACTAATGTCGGAGTAATGACGAAAGTTCACCAGTCTTAAACAAAACAGTAAACATAGGAAGAGAAAGTTAACCTTCTTAACGGCTGAGTGGGGCCAGATAGGACTAGATTAATAACCTTGCGCATGATAAATTTAACCAAGCTCTATTTTAAAAAAAAAAGCAGCGCTTAAAAAGTTTACAATAATGCCAAAGTTGTTCAGTTTTGTACAAACTAGAATGGAGTTTTTAGTTTTATAAAGAGTATAGTTAGGGGAAGCAAGCTAACAATAAACATATGTAAGACCAAGAGAGAAAAAACTTGAACTGCTAAAGCGGCAGGCAGCCATGAAAATCTGCTGGATGAAAAGTTTTCAACAGTGTACTACTCACGTAACAATTTCTTTATTTAGCAGCCCTAAAAGGAATCGCGTGAAATAAAAGATTAGGCCTTTGAAGAGGTGCATTACGCAAAACTCAGACTCGCTGTAAAATAAAAGTAGAGAATAACGGCGTCTGCGACGGTACTTTGCGTTTGCAATAAGCCTTCGGCATGACAGCACCCGATTTTTTTTTCTGAGCAACTCGACGGTAAAGTAGAAGATTTTGAATTTCGTGCGTGCTTTTCTTGAGTTGGTAAAACCAAAAACTGTGTAAACCATACCTCATTGCAAATAGTTTATCCGGCTGTTATTTTTAAAGAGGGGAAGGAGGGGCGGGAGGGAGTGATTGTTAACGTTCGATGTGAAAGTTTTTCCATAGGCCAGATATAAAATTTCACCTCATTTACACTAATCAATTATTTTATTTTCGAAGAACAAGATTATTAACCTAAACTTAGTAACAGAACTTTTACAAGCGCTGAGCCGGTTAAACTCTTTGATGTGAGCGCTTTTTTTTAGAAAAAATATGCTTACATTTATCTCGGACGTCTTGTATACCGTGTAGTGATTATTTAAAAATAAAGTTGAGAGTCGTGGACCATCCTTTCTACGTCTTGATTACGTTCCCCATACATAAAAAAAGAAAACCGGCGTGCTCAGAACATGGCCCAAGGCAAAACAAAAAAAACAAAGTCTGAAAATGTGTCGGTAACTTTCTAAATGAAAAGAATGAGTTTGCAGTAAAATACCCAGAGTATACTAGGGCAGCCAAACTATAAAAAAAAGAAAGGAAAACAAGGCCCCGGAGCACTCGTCAGCGAAATTCGGAATTAAAGCTTGGTGCAATAAAGTTGGATGAACCTCCCAGCGTGCTGCCATATATTCTCATAGAGTCACTCCCCTCGGCTTGGGCAATGTCGCGTGGGTCATTCTTCTTTTTTCTCGGGATTATTGCTATTGCCTAGCACGAATCTACTTTTTGTATCGCACTGAAACCGACCGTTACCTTCGCGTAAGCTTGATGTGTATATTAGCCTACGTTAGTATACAGTCGTACACTAAGCAAACGTGGAGAGACCACGCTAACTGCTACGATTGCTTTTTTGATGTATAAAAAGATGTTCCAGAGAAAATTCCCTAGGCAAGAAGGCAAGTATACTATGCATGGTACCTAATGCAGTTCTCAGAAATAACTGTTTCAATGTCAGAAAAAGCTGGCGGGTAGTTTTCTCAAAGCGCATGGTCTCTCCACTTTTGCTCACGACTGTACGTGGCGTTCTTTGGGTAATGCGCAAATGGCCAGATATCATCACACAAAAATATGAAACAAAAATTAACGCCATAGCTGCTGCGGCAATAAGACGCCAAGCTTGCTCACATTTATACAATTGTGAAGTTGGGGGCTGGAAACCCCTCTTGCATTCTAACGTTGTAAGGTGATGGTAGTATCATAAGGCCGTTGCGGAGCCAAATTGGACACCTGAATGATGAACTGCGACACAACCGGTTCTCCGGGATCACTAATATTTGCGACCTCCTTTTCGTGTGGCATTAAAGTGAAACTTGAGTCTTCTGAGCACAATTTCCACTGAGATCATGAATCACTATTCAAGAGCTTGAAAGCATTACTGATGGTCTCAGTGAAGCATTAAAGGCGAGTTCTCAACGGCGAGGCACTCAGATGAGAACAGGATGAGATGAGAAGAACGCTTTTCGCACAAACACAAACCCAGCTTCTCTACTTCCTTCTTTTTAAATTGAAATCAAGAATGCTCTGCCTCAAGAACTTGAAACAAGAATAGCGAAACAACTTCTGTTTGACAGATGCGAGGGTCTTACTCTCTTATGATCAAACCTGACACCGAGATTTCCTCATTGTCTGGAAACTATTTATCATGGACTTCACTTTAACTGTGCATTTACAAACGGTTTGTGATACCGTTTCGGTCAGACGAGCAGTACGCATTGCGGCTACTACGGCGCGATCGAAACTGAACTGTATAACATATCTTGCTTGAGTGCCCATATTCATAAGTGTGCTTACTATGAACAATGCATGCAGAAGCTCTCCTCAGTGCCTCTAACATTGGTCAGTTTTTTACTAGGCAACATAGACAGGCAATGAACTTTCTGTTTGCATAATTATACCACATTGCACTTCTTGACAAGTTATTGTTTCACATCGTATGTGACCCTCACGTTTCGAATATTGCGCATTTCCATATCACTGTCTCGTATGTTTCACGCTGTGAACTTTGTAAGCCCATTTTTGGACTACGCATCTCAACAATTAATTGCAATACGTTATTAACAGCACGTAGTTATTGGTAGCATTCTAACTCCCATAATTTATTTTTTTTTTTCATTTTCAACACCTATTTTATTCCACCTTTCCCTCTCCAATTTATTTTTCTACGCAGAGTGCCACACCAGCGAATCTTAAACTCCAGCCAAATTCCCTACTTTCCATTGAATAGTTCTCTCTCTCTCCTTTTTCCTAAACTCTGCATTGTGTAACAATTGTATCCCCTTGGCAATGGCTTCGCTAAATATTCTATAAGCGCTTCTTTGACACTTATAAGATTTAGAACGTATTTACTCTATCAACGTTGTGACGTTTATTTCATCTTAAAGAGCTCAAACAAAAAGAAGAGCCGAATTGAACTTCTCCACTATTAATATATTTCCGCATTCTAATGAGGTTGCTTTCACTAAACACAAAGGTTTACTGTGTAAACAAAAAGCGATATACGCGCATTCCTACCACCAGGAATTGTGCTAGCAAAGCGCGGTGCGAACAAAGAAGGTAGGTATTTTGTTTTGGCGTATCCCTAATGCAGGCCACAAAAGCATTCACTTCAGATTTTGATAACGGAGCTCTTTTCTTCTCAATCTTGAAGTCAAGGGTTTCAATGAGATGATAGCTTTTTGAGTGATGATTTTCTGTAGTAATAAATGCGCTTATTGGTCCGTAACAGCTATGAGCAGCCTCGATGTTTACTGAAAACCAGTTTCCATGAATCCATCTTCGGTGCCCTTTTGACTAGATTGATTGCGTCCCTTCTCCCACTTCATATATATCGATTTCCTATTAATTTGGTTTGTAAGCGTTGGTATCGCTGCATATTATTTCATGAAATCAGTATTTCAAGACCAACGGAACCTTCAAAACCGAGCAATATTCACGTATGTTAGATATATTGTATTTTCGGCAGGCTCCAGGAGGCTACAACTATACACATATACTAAAGTTTGTCTAGTATAAAACGTTATTGAAGTAATCTAAGCAATAGGCGTGTTTACGAAGATGGTATCGCTGCATTTATTGTCCACAACCAGCGCGAAATACGCTAAATGACCGATCGCTTTCGTATAATTTGTGTGTATCTTTGAACAAAGGGGATGTACTGTTAAAGCTCTATATGATGATGTAGTTATTAAAAGTCTCTACATATCCAGTTCTAACCTTGTTTTGCTCCTTTTGGAAGCAGCACAGCCGAGTGTGGGTAGCGATTAGAGCGCGCTTGATATTTAGCACCTCCATCACTTCTGACACCATGGACGCAACGTGGAATTGTTTGAAATCTCCCGATATAACGTGGTGAGATGGTCTTTTGTAGTCGCCTACTGTAGGACTCTGCAAAGGAAGACGGGGGTAGTGTGTACGCTTAGAGAGAGAGAGAGAAAGAGAGAAAGAACCCCTTAATGAAAAGCAGATAATTTTGGTGGCGTTTAGAACTCGCTGACATTCTACTCAGCGCAAGAAAGGGAATTGGGGAGATAAAGGTGGGATGAGGCAGGTATAGAATATGAAAGAAATAAAAGTAGGAATTAATACAATGCGACTAATAAATACGTACTAAGGTGCGTCTTCGAGTAATATTAAACCACGAATAGATTAGATGCATGGCAAAACAAATGGCTTACAAAGTTCATAGCGTGAAAAATGCGTGACAGTGTACGCTGCGCATTACGGTATGGCCCGGAGAACCAGTACGCACTCAGTGCGCCATGGGTTGAGTTAAAGAGAATGCAGTCAGACATTGCGGTGTTTTCCCACCAAAAGCAAAGCGAATAACTTGAATACAGCAAATACGAACGATGATCACACAATATATATTGCGGAGCGGGTGGTGTGTATCGGCGCCTGTACTCTTATGTGTATGCTGTGCTAGTCTTGCATTGTGCTGTAATGCTTCGGGTAGAGGCAACGGTGAAGAAACTAACAACCTGACGTGAATCACCATAGCCTCCTTAGGCTATGGAATCACATGTCAGAAATCTGAAACTACTAACCAAAAAAGAAAAGCGCAAAATAAGAACGAGAGTGAACACAATCTTTCTAGCGACACTATTTAGAGTGAAATTGCTTAAAATCTAAACATATAGCACCGCGTTCCTCTACGCAGTGCCCCAGCGTCGCTTCCGACGGACTGCCTCCTGACCCTTCTGTCATCTCGGGGCGCATATGCTGTACACAAAGAAATGGTTGTCTCGATCTCGACGCTCCGTTTCAGCTGTCCACGTTTCTCTGCCAGCCTTTCAGCGTCAACCCAATTTTCATCTCACAGCAAAACTTTCGGCTTCATTGTTTTCCCTCCGAGAGCCCGAACGAGTGCGTAGCGAGCACCAGCGCGAGACGAGGCCGAGAAGCACCGCGACGCTGCCAGAGAATGCGACCGAGTGCGCGGTTCGTCTTTATGGGAGGTCGTGCGTCATAGTTACTGCCGCTGCAGGGGCTGACGCCGTCTGGGAGAAGTTTACTAAGCACACTTGGCGGTCGCGTCGCCGTCTGCGAGCGAAGGATAGAGATGACGTACTTGGCACGCGCAAAGGAAACAAGGAAACAAAGTAAACGCAACAAACAGTGGCGTTTCCTAAACACTCGACTCCCTTACGGTATACCCATCAGGGCTATATAAAACGCAGCCGTCGTCACAGCATGGCCCCGAAATGGGGGCTGTAAAAGCGAGTTATGACTGTTACACTCGCGACTTTGCCCTGAACGAGGACGGGCTCTTTTTTCTTCCCCTAGGGCATCCTTTTTTCCCCTCACTTTTTACAGTTACCTTTTTCCCATTTTCATTTTGGTTCCATATTTGGAGATGCGCCTCTGGCTCTTTTAACTTACCTAGGCGCTCAAATAGGCCTCGCCGCAGCACTTTGGAAGGGTGCTACAGAAAGCGGGCATAAATCCTGCGCGGACTCAATGTGTCCCAAAGTTATGACGCTTAACTGCGCCTTAATTTTGCGCGTGTTCTTAATGCCTAAAATAAGAAGCTGTTGAAGCCAGCAGCCTCTCCAAAGATAAGGAATATCTGGTTGAAATTACCAAAGGAACATATCCTAACTCCATGTTCAAGTGAAGCGTACATCGACCTCCCTCCCTTCCCTACCATTTGTCGCCAAAAGCAAGCACTTTCTTCCAGGATCATCAATGCAGATGTATTTTTTTAAATCATACCCACATCAGGGTAGTCAGTATTCACGCCTTAAACTGGTTATGTGTCCCAGTTAACAGAAGGTAAGGTTACGTGGGTAGAAACCAGCCTATACTAGAGTTTGATCTTAACATGTCACAACTTTATTAGTCCATACTAACTAGGCACACTAGTTATTAAATAGGACTGTAAATAACACAATCTTCAGGTTTAGTCGCATATGCGCAACGACTTAACGTACAGAGATTCAGATATAGATGCAGCGCTGAGCGTATGGAAGCTAGTGTAGCGCTTTCGCTTAAACAAAACGGAGGCTGCTCCTATTTATGTAATAACGTTGTACAATGATTCAAGATCGGCTGAACAATGAGTAAATCTGCCACCTTTACAACGAAACGACAGCATAATCCTTAAACCCTTTCTGGGAAGAGAGATCAAGTTGATAACCTTCTAACGCAGCACCGAATTCCTCAACATGTTTTATTCAGCTTATAACGTAAAAGTGCAGTCTTCAGTAGCACAGCAATGGCCACTTCAACGCGTATTCGCATAACCATCTTAACGCACAATATTGTGAAAGAGAACATTCATAATGAGTGCCTATAGTTTAGTCAAAGATCTTTCGTTAGGCAAAGGAAGGACTCGCAGGACGCTTGCGAAGATAAATAAAATTAAGTAATCGAAGCATCAGCTTTCCTTATAAGAGCTCCTGCAACAGCTCATGGTCGACGCGATGCCCTGCGTGATGACGCGCAGGAAGTAAAAAAAAAAAAATAAGAAACCTCTTCGTGAACGAAGAGCCCGCTTTTTTCGATCATGTGGCGTAGTTGCGCAGGCCAGCTGCAGGTAATGCGGGAAAGCACTAAAATGGAAAAGACCGCAAAGGTAGTTTGCTGCGACAGGTATAACCCGTCCCTAAACGGCACGTTGGGGAGGCGTGCTCGCGTCGGTGAATTACGGCTCCAACAGGAGAGCTTCGTTCGCTACGTGGCTGGAACTTGCGCAAACGACTTCGTCGCTTACGAGTTGTCGCCAGATAAAACAAACAAGACGCGCGGGAAGAGCTGAGAAGGAGAAACGGGCCGAATCCACGGCGCAGGCAGCAAATGAGATCATGTTCGCGCGGTTGGTTTCCGGCAGCTAATGAACCGACCAGTGCGGCATGCTTCCTCCCGACTTAGTAGTTTGCCTCTTTGCCTAGCGCAGTTACCGTTAAGTGGCTTTAGCGTCGCCGTCAGTGGCACTATGCTGTGTAAAGCAGCACGTGTTGTTTCGTCGTCTTTGCTAAGCTTAGGCGGGGTTATCAAGAGCTACAGGATGCAAAGAAGGAGCTTCTTGCGACGAACGTTATTTCCTTTCATTACAAGTAAGCTCAATTAAGTGAAGCGTACTTGTAATGAAATATTCGTAATTTTAATTAAGGTGAAAATCCTCAATAGCTGTAATAAGTACGCACTTTGATCTAAGGCCACAATGCAAGGACGAAAATTCAACTTGAGATGCAGTCTTGGTCACAATACCAGAAGCCAAAGGATGGTCCTCTCAGCCGCAACATGAAGTCGTCACGGCACCCTTCATGATTAAAACGCCGTGAAATGCTATGAGGCTGTTTCTTGATGTGATAAGAAAGCGTTTGTTAAGGTTTTAAATGCCATTTGGTGTTCAATGATAGTGTGACGGTGTAATTTTGCCGCTAAGTCAGAAATTCTTTGGCTTCAGGACTTTTGATCAAGAGTGTACCTTTCATTGCACTGAACGCATAACGCTAAACCGCGAACGAAGGAAACTATCCTCAGTTTTAAGGTCTCCACCCGGTATAACATGCATATGCTATGCCATACCATACCATACTATATTATACAATACCAGATATTATCATGTCATATCATACCATACCACACAATGTCATAGTATACTAAATGAGACTACCATACAATACAATACCATACCGTACCGTACCTACCATACCTTAGGTATATAAGTGTTTTGTAATGTCCAAAAGCGGCGCAAGTAAGGCTGGTAACAAATTCTTCCACCTCTGGTTCTTTAAGTTGCGCTCACGTCAGATATCGCATTATTCATCGGGCAGCTTTCTAAACGCGGTCACTGGGGCCTAGATACAATATCGTATTCTTGAAATGAGAAGGTGTACGCTTTGTACCCTGAGTAGCTGCATCAATGATATTCTGATGTTCAAATACTGATTAAGAGAATGGTGAACAGGCTGAAAGTTAGAGAAGATAAAGAAACTTCGAAAAAAAAGGAATCTTACCTGACGATTACGGACGTCTTCCGAATACTGTGCTTTAATGGAGCTTAATGAGCATAGTGCCTTTATTATGTATGTATCAATCCGTTTCTGATAAATGTTATGCAACAGACATTCATGAAATTACTTACATTGAGATAGTTACTGAGAAATTCATTGCCACGGCCACGGCAACGTGTCATTTATGAAACATGTTTAGGGAGTTTATCAGATAAGTGCTTTTTTTGCTCATTCGTCAGATTGAAGAAGTACATCAATTCGTATTAGCTTTTCGAATAGGATTTTGGTCATCACGAACACAATTCCCATCAAGAAAGGTGCTGGGCAAGGAGACACGATCTCCCCAGTACTATTTACAGCTTTCTTAAAGAAAGTATTCAGAGTCTTGGAATGGGAGCAGTTAGCTATAAGGGTAGATGGCCAATACCTCAGGAATCTTCGATTGGCGGATGACTATGCCTTGCTAATTAACTCTGGGGATGAACTGCAAATATTGATTGATGACCTAGGAAAATTATAAAGGTAGGCTTGAAAATAAATATGCAGAAGACTAAGGTAATGTTCAAAAGCCTCGTGAAAGAACAGCAGTTTACGTTAGGTGGCAAAGCACTGGAAGTAGTAGGCGAATATGTCTACTTAGGACAGGTAGAAACCGCAGATCCGGACCATGAAAAGGAAATAATAAGAGGAATAAGATCAGAATGGAGCGCATTTGGCAAGCACTCGCAGATTATGACAAGCAGCTTACCGGTATCGCTCAAGAGGAAAGTATTCAATAGTTGGCATCTTACCTATACTCACCTAATGGCCTGAAACGTGAAGGCTAACCAACCCAGGACAGCCCTGAGGGCTATGGAACGAAAAATGGTAGGGGTAACATTAAGAGATAGGAAGCGTGCAAAGTGGGTTAGAGAAATAAGTCAAGTTACTGACATTCTAGTGGAAATCAAGAAGAAGAAATGGACATGAGCAGGACATGTATTGCGAAGAGAGGATAACCGATGATAATGATAATGATCTCGAACTCGTGTAGTTTGAGATTACCTCGAGCGCAAAACTTCCGAATGTGCAAAGGAAGGGTGCTAAATCAAGATACTTTGTAGTGTGCCACTGAACTTCCACAGTTGATCAAAATATATATAAAAAAGAAACTTGAGGGGCCTTGAAATGCGATGCGAAGAGTCTGAGTTTATAGTGCTGGTCATGCGTTTCCGTCTTACGGTTATTCGCCTTCTCCACTCCCTGTTTATTGGGGGTGCCATTGGGGGAAATGTCTTTCCTCACGGGCCGGAAGCCAGAAAATCGCAATACAACACTAGAAACAATAAATAACGTAATAAAAAGAAATTGTTTTGGTTTACCTCTGGTTAACCCTAGTTGAAATGAGAAAGCAATGGCGGAACCTTCTTTTGCCTACTACATTATTTGCCCTATCACACCCTATTACTGTAGGGAGCTACGTTATTGGGGGCGCTGAAGCTCAACCTTCAGCCCACATATAAACTCACACTTCAACCAGGCCGTATGGACGTGCCTGCGGGTCATAGGGGTAACGAGAATGCACACGGTTCTGACAGGCTGATTCTGATATTCTCCTCCCATATGAAAGGAGGGACCCGAGTTGGCAGCTCCTGTCAGTGCCATATTGAAATTTCATGGCAGGCTAGTTTTGTTATGAGGAGACTGTAGCTAGGCCTCTTCACGGCTTAGCTGCGGTCACTTGGGCCGTTGGAGTGTTCATTTCGAAAAAAAAATAACGACTAAAGAACGACAACCAATATGCAACTTTCCCAGTCCATACTCGCCCAGTCTATATGGAAAGATAAAGCGGGATATGCGACCCACCGCCCCCCCCCTCCTTCCTAATCGCCGGATTGTCGCCTCGTTGGATGTCTTGGAAACAGGTAATGGAAGGTTACAATGGTGTCAACCAGTCATTTAAAGAACAGGAGGCTTTAAGACAAACGCCTTGCTTATCAACACAGCTCACGTCAGTCCATGTCTCACAAATATTAAGTGGGCAGTACCTGTAATTTGCTTCGTTAAGAAAGCCTTCTCCCAGAAAGAGAGGCCGTTTTGTTTATCTCAGCTGAAAATGATTGTAACGGTAAACTTGATTCGTGAAGCTGGTGCGTGCTTTCGGAACACACTCTGAAATGTTTTGGTGCCGGTGGTTTGCAGTACACAGCTTAGCGGCCTGAATGTGGACCGTGGGCAACGTGTTTCAAACCCTTAGCTTACCGATTCCTGAATTGAATACAATGCTGTCATGGCCTTCTGGTGGGTGGCTTTCAGAAAGGTTAGGAAGGGCGGGTAGATGCTTATGAAAGGAAGAGCATATATACACAACATATAGCATTAGGAGGAGTCAAAAGTCAGAAAACCATCTGAAATGTAGTTGAGACATTTAGATTCTCGATATTTATTTCTATAATGACTGCATGTCGAACTTAAGCGGCCAAACCTGTGCCGGCTTAGAGCTCGGGAGGTTTTTACTCGGCTCATTAAGTGGCCGAGTCGAAGCTACGCTATCGTGTATATATATATATATATATATATATATATATATATATATATATATATATATATATATATATATATATATATATATAGAGCGAAGGGTACGCTTCATTTAAAGAAACATTTTATTAGACTCGACGTTTCGACCAGAAGCTGGCCAAATGTTTCTTTAAATGAAGTGTACCCTTCGCTCTATAATTTTTTAAGCGGCCAAGTACGTTAAATGTTCTCGCATCCTATATATATATATATATATATATATAGAGAGATCAATGAAGGGGAAATGAGGGTGCTCGTTATAATACATGTAGAAAGAAGCCAACAGTCGTCGAGGCCAAGGAAAGCGTTGGGGATGGTATGTTTATGTCATTTTTTTTTTTTAATGTTTACTTCGATAACCACAGAAATTAGTAATATAATCTTTTTAGAGGAAAGATAATTAGACACAAAGTAGAAGAAAAAACAACGTGCCGATGGTGGGATCCGAACCCACGACCTCCGAATAACGCGTCCGGTGCTCTACCAACTGAGCTACATCGGCCGCTGTCCCCCCTGCTACTTTCTTGGGTATTTATGTTGTCTGTATACGAACCATGAGAGTGTTCACCAGCGCCGCCCTCAGCCATAGCGGCCGACGTGGGACGTCCTTTGTTACCGCCAGCGTCACGTAGAACGTGATCAAGAGCGAGGGCGAAAGCTGTGCTAGAACCCTCTTACGCTACCTATGGCTTCAAGACTGCCAGAACCGATATCCCCGTAAGCTACAAGCAGATCAATGAAGGGGAAATGAGGGTGCTCGTTATAATACATGTAGAAAGAAGCCAACAGTCGTCGAGGCCAAGGAAAGCGTTGGGGATGGTATGTTTATGTCATTTTTTTTTTTAATGTTTACTTCGATAACCACAGAAATTAGTAATATAATCTTTTTAGAGGAAAGATAATTAGACACAAAGTAGAAGAAAAAACAACGTGCCGATGGTGGGATCCGAACCCACGACCTCCGAATAACGCGTCCGGTGCTCTACCAACTGAGCTACATCGGCCGCTGTCCCCCCTGCTACTTTCTTGGGTATTTATGTTGTCTGTATACGAACCATGAGAGTGTTCACCAGCGCCGCCCTCAGCCATAGCGGCCGACGTGGGACGTCCTTTGTTACCGCCAGCGTCACGTAGAACGTGATCAAGAGCGAGGGCGAAAGCTGTGCTAGAACCCTCTTACGCTACCTATGGCTTCAAGACTGCCAGAACCGATATCCCCGTAAGCTACAAGCAGATCAATGAAGGGGAAATGAGGGTGCTCGTTATAATACATGTAGAAAGAAGCCAACAGTCGTCGAGGCCAAGGAAAGCGTTGGGGATGGTATGTTTATGTCATTTTTTTTTTTTTTAATGTTTACTTCGATAACCACAGAAATTAGTAATATAATCTTTTTAGAGGAAAGATAATTAGACACAAAGTAGAAGAAAAAACAACGTGCCGATGGTGGGATCCGAACCCACGACCTCCGAATAACGCGTCCGGTGCTCTACCAACTGAGCTACATCGGCCGCTGTCCCCCCTGCTACTTTCTTGGGTATTTATGTTGTCTGTATACGAACCATGAGAGTGTTCACCAGCGCCGCCCTCAGCCATAGCGGCCGACGTGGGACGTCCTTTGTTACCGCCAGCGTCACGTAGAACGTGATCAAGAGCGAGGGCGAAAGCTGTGCTAGAACCCTCTTACGCTACCTATGGCTTCAAGACTGCCAGAACCGATATCCCCGTAAGCTACAAGCAGATCAATGAAGGGGAAATGAGGGTGCTCGTTATAATACATGTAGAAAGAAGCCAACAGTCGTCGAGGCCAAGGAAAGCGTTGGGGATGGTATGTTTATGTCATTTTTTTTTTTTTAATGTTTACTTCGATAACCACAGAAATTAGTAATATAATCTTTTTAGAGGAAAGATAATTAGACACAAAGTAGAAGAAAAAACAACGTGCCGATGGTGGGATCCGAACCCACGACCTCCGAATAACGCGTCCGGTGCTCTACCAACTGAGCTACATCGGCCGCTGTCCCCCCTGCTACTTTCTTGGGTATTTATGTTGTCTGTATACGAACCATGAGAGTGTTCACCAGCGCCGCCCTCAGCCATAGCGGCCGACGTGGGACGTCCTTTGTTACCGCCAGCGTCACGTAGAACGTGATCAAGAGCGAGGGCGAAAGCTGTGCTAGAACCCTCTTACGCTACCTATGGCTTCAAGACTGCCAGAACCGATATCCCCGTAAGCTACAAGCAGATCAATGAAGGGGAAATGAGGGTGCTCGTTATAATACATGTAGAAAGAAGCCAACAGTCGTCGAGGCCAAGGAAAGCGTTGGGGATGGTATGTTTATGTCATTTTTTTTTTTTTTTAATGTTTACTTCGATAACCACAGAAATTAGTAATATAATCTTTTTAGAGGAAAGATAATTAGACACAAAGTAGAAGAAAAAACAACGTGCCGATGGTGGGATCCGAACCCACGACCTCCGAATAACGCGTCCGGTGCTCTACCAACTGAGCTACATCGGCCGCTGTCCCCCCTGCTACTTTCTTGGGTATTTATGTTGTCTGTATACGAACCATGAGAGTATTCACCAGCGCCGCCCTCAGCCATAGCGGCCGACGTGGGACGTCCTTTGTTCGTATACAGACAACATAAATACCCAAGAAAGTAGCAGGGGGGACAGCGGCCGATGTAGCTCAGTTGGTAGAGCACCGGACGCGTTATTCGGAGGTCGTGGGTTTGGATCCCACCATCGGCACGTTGTTTTTTCTTCTACTTTGTGTCTAATTATCTTTCCTCTAAAAAGATTATATTACTAATTTCTGTGGTTATCGAAGTAAACATTAAAAAAAAAAATGACATAAACATACCATCCCCAACGCTTTCCTTGGCCTCGACGACTGTTGGCTTCTTTCTACATGTATTATAACGAGCACCCTCATTTCCCCTTCATTGATCTGCTTGTAGCTTACGGGGATATCGGTTCTGGCAGTCTTGAAGCCATAGGTAGCGTAAGAGGGTTCTAGCACAGCTTTCGCCCTCGCTCTTGATCACGTTCTACGTGACGCTGGCGGTAACAAAGGACGTCCCACGTCGGCCGCTATGGCTGAGGGCGGCGCTGGT